>NC_142248.1:40394195-40545157 GCF_052056855.1 Sturnus vulgaris
TTCAGCCAGGCACAGGGGTGGGACAACCATGCCACCCGAACACAGGGACACACATCAGCTGCAGCCACTGCTCTTCACCTGCCATAAAATTTGGGATCACTTATCATTCTCATGTTAACAGAGGCCATGATCTATGCAGCATCACCTCTGAAAACAAGCCAGCTGTGAGGGCTCATAGGGAGAGCTATTCTCCCTGGATAGCCTGGCACTTCCAGGCAGGCTGCTCTGTTTTCCCGAAAATAGGGACAAAAATCAAATGAGTGATACCCTTGAAATGGTCTCCCTAGGAAAATACTCTGTGTATGAACAAAAATCCCTAACAGAAAATGGTCACATCACTGAAACATGTATGGCTGGAGGAGAGATAAGAGTTGGTGAGAGGGAGGGTAACTGCAGTTCCATCAGAGATAATGCACTCCCTAAGAAATAACTCCCTGCTGCTGTGTGGGAACTGAGTGGCTCAGCACAGCACTGTGCCTTGCAGAGACTGTGAATATCCAGCCAGAGACTCTGTGCTGGAACAGAGCCCTCTCCAGCAGCCAGCGAGGCTCTGCTGGCCACCTGTCCTCTGCCCTTCTCCTGGTGTCCACCTGCAGTGGCTGACATTGCCACAGGAGTGCCACCACCCAGCACAGGGTATTACCTGAACACTTGTGTCCTTTCCAGGATTGCAAGGAGACACCTACAGCCAGCTGGGATCTACCTCCCAGGATCTTTTCCTGGTGCAGACACACCACCTTTCACAGACCTCTCCAGAGCTGAATCTTTTCCATCTGAATTAATTCATTCCTTTTCAGCAATTACACAGAATCTGGAGCTTTGTTCCAAGCATTGGGGGAGCCAAATTTGCAGAGTAATGGAATTCAAATCCATGCTTGCTCACCAGGTAGTCTAATGGGAGTTGTGGGAATTCCCATTGCATTTCCTGAAAATGTGTCTGCTGTGCAGCAAGAAGCTCAGACTCTGATCAGATAGAGAGGCACCACTGCAAATAGGACTGTGACTTAGTGGTCGAGGTAAGCAGGTGGCTGCCAAACCTTGTTGTACATTTTGCATTAAATATTTAGCACATAAAAAAAAAGAAAGTGGTTTTCTGGAGCAGAGTGCCCCTTCTTCTAGGTGAGTGGCTTGACTGCTAAGCCATCAAAGTCATCTTTTTTCCTTGCTGCATACTGAGGTTTCTTTGCTTTCTACAATCTGAAAGAAAAAGAGTGACCTGTGAGAGGTAACTTGCAAAATATTTCACCAGGGAATACCAGAATACCATTATCCAAACATTGCTTTTTGGTGAGCTTATGGGATTTCTGACCCGGCTTCAGCTTGCAGATTTTTGAGTTATTTCATGATGCAAGACTACCCTAAGACTAATGGAATGAAATGCTCTTTCTTCTTAACTTCTGCACCCCTATGAAAAATAAAGGTGTTAATATGTCTATTTTCCACTCTGCTTGTCTCTGTGGTTTTATTGTGAACTCTGAGCAGCCAAAGGTACAAAGAGATCCCACAGCTTGATGGGAGAGGTGGGTACCTCCAGCTGCAGCACAGGGCAGCATTTAACAGCAACTCTAATTATCCAGAGGGGTTGCTGAGAGAGGCTGCTGTGGCTTCCCTGCTGCATTAAGCCCTATAAATGAAGGCTGTTTTCTTTAGGAAGTCTAAAGGTTGCCTAGCATTTATCAGTGGGTAAGCGCCAGCACATGGGTGTGAAGATGAGGAGATGGTGCAAGGCTGGGGAATCACTCCAGGAGCAAGAAGGTGCAGAAGAGGAGAAACCACAGGGAGGAAGCCATGGCTCAGGGGGGGAAGTGTACAGCCAACAGGCGGGGTCAGGGACGGGCTGTTAGAGGGAACAGTGTGGTGGAAAATAAAATGATTTGACTTTTCTGTTTTAAAGAAAAATAGCATCTTCTGTGTAAGTCTGTGCTGGGACGCCCTGTCCGACCTTTCTCTGAACCTGGGTGTGTGACCAGACATTATCTGGTGGGGGCCTTCTAAAGGTCTGTTGTAAATACTGCTTAAAGGAGATATTCCCACCAGAGGAGGAGGAAGAGTTGTGCCAGCAGCAGAAGTGAGGGCCAGAGCCCCAGTGATGGTGACAATGGGCTAAGGGCAGGATGGTGGCTGCCCGGCTCCTACACCTCAGGGCCACCCTGTGCACACCCCAGAGCTCTGCTCTATCTGTAATTCGTTTTGCATGAGTAGCTTGACATGATGTAACCCCTGTCCTTGTGACTCAGCATGCCAAATATAAGCATCAAATGACTACAGAGTCATCTGATTTACAGGAGTCTCACTTATAACAGCTCATTACCAAGCCAGCAAAGTATCTGTGAGCCCGCCAGCAGAGAGCAGATTGGAGAGCTTATGAAAGCAGATTTTGAGAAGACTTTCCTAGTCAGGTCTGCAAAACCATCTACTTGAAGCAAATAAGGAAAATCATCTTGCCTTACCTTTTAAGTTTTCCTTTCTCACCTCACTTTGTCTCAGGAAGCAAAGTTTCACCAACCAAAGCCACCTCAGGAATGGTCTAATGAGTCTGTTTAAAACCATGTCAAAATGAAATCTGGCTGAGAGCTGGGTGATGGAGGTAAAGTTTTCCACCAGCACAGGGTGAGGCCAAAGGAAACACTCAGACCTGCAGCCCTGTCGATGGCAGAATTTTCATGCAGTGTCTCTGCATATCTGTTAGTCCTTTCCTGAGTCAAAAACTCCAGCTGGCTGTGAAGTATATTGTTCACTCACAGACCCTCTGCATTTATTTTATTACTTAAAGAGAGCCAGATTACCATAAGTTTTCTTAAATCCCCCTACTGTGCTTTACAGCTCACTCCTAAAAAAAGCTACGTCAGGTCAGTGACTTGGGTGGCCAGGCTACAATGTTTTCTGAATAACTGCAGCTAAAACTACTCCCATGGAATATCCCAGGCACTAAACGTGCTGTTTGACTGCAAAGCACCCATTGAAACCCCCTGTCTTTAAGCTAATTTAGGAAAGGAAATGGAGACATTCAAAAGTGCAATGCCACTTGCATTCAAGTCTTTCCTAATGCAATCCCTGCTTATTTCTCTTTCTGTAATTTCTCTTTCTGGTCTGGTGCAAGTCTGCCTATGCCCTGAGAACATGAACTTGGAGGGATTAGGCTCCAGCTGTTCTCAGAGATGTTGTACTTATGGATAAAGAAGACATGCCTAAGCCCTTCTCGACATGGTACAAGGCAAACACCTCTCTAACAGGGTATTTCCCTGACCTCCAGGCTCTAGGATACTTGGGATAAGGGGTTTCCAGGAGCTGAGATGGGCACTCAGGTCTTCCCACAGCTAGATGGGTGTAACTCCAATCCCTTGCAGGCACTGAAGAAATAAAAAAAAATTATTCCAGATCTCTGGGCTGTGCCCAGCCCCACTTAGAGGGGCCATACTCCCTAGCTGTACATGTCCTCAGCTGCAGATTGTCATGATGTAGGAAACACAAGTAAGAGATTCAGTTTTTAAGGAAAATACAGAATATTTGTGTGTATGCTTATCCGTGGGTATTTTTCATTCTCTCTCATTTTTTTTATGCCAAGCTGCCACAGGAGACATCTGACAGGACCTCTTGGGCTTTGCCCATGTATGACCAGTGTTTGTATTTAAGAAAAAATAATCTCAGAATTGTTTTGCCTAGTTCACATGATTTATTGCTTCAGGATAAGATTTTTCTGGAAATCTGTAAGATCCTCCAGGATCAAAGCAGCCTAGCAAAGGCAAGGTGCTGTTATCATTACGTCTTCAGTCGCCTTACTTTCCCCATAGGGAGAAGTAATTGTGCATGCAGTTTGTGTCTGGAGGCAGTATATTCTACAGAAATGCCACTTATTACTGCACTGCTTTTCATCTGCAGAGGGGAAAAGTGATATGAAAATGCCTGGAGGAGAAGGAATGTGGTAATATGAATCTCATTTTGCCATGCCTAAAAGAACCTCATACAGACAAGGAGTTGATAAAAGAGAGTCAACGCTGAATAAAAATCCCCAATTAGTGCCCTATTAAAAGCAGCACTTGCATGGTGAGGTGGCTTAACTCTCCCTGCTTTTACAGAAACCTTTGCTAGTGTGTGCTTGCTTGGCTTTTTTATAACCTCTCCCATCTTGAAGCCACAGCTTGCTTTCCAGGTACCTGCATGCCACTTCCAGCAGCTGGATGGCCAAAAGCTCCGGTGTGGTGCTGGGTAACTGGGCAGAGGTGCTGCAGGGTCATTGCTCCAAGGCAGGGCACTGGAACTCCCCAGTCCAAAGATACAGAGTTTTCTGCCATCAAATGATGGCAGCTCACAGTGGTTTGCCATCACTTTAAATGGAAACATCCAGTCAGCCCTGAACCTGAGAGAAAACTGATGGTGCTCAGCAGCTCAGCCCTGGCTTGTGGCAGTCTGAAGAGAGAAGTCTCATTTTCAGGCTGGGTTTGGAAAGCAGCATATGGGTGGAAGGATGGCTTCTAGCTGCTGCCCTGGGGCCCAGGGTTTTGGGAAGGCTCCAGCTTGTGAGGGTTGTCTGCTGCCCATGGGCTGGGGCACAACCCTGGTTTGCACCAACCACCACATCTTGTGCAGAGGGAGGTGTTTAAGAGCATCCCCATTTGAGCCAGGGGCTCGTGCTGGGAGGCTCAGCCTGGGATCTGGCAGCACTCCTTTTGTCCCAGCTGCCACTGGCACTGCTGCTTTTCTCATTCCTTGCTCCACTGAAACCCGTGGGGCAGCTCCTCAGGCAGGGATATGAAGTTTCAGATTCACACTTTCTGCCCTGGAGTCTGTCCTTGCAGTGCGCTGTGGTGAGCTTCAGATTTGCTTTTCCCATCCTATTGCATTTGAGGGGGGTAAAGCATGAACAACTTTTGCAATACCACGCTCTGTGCAGCTATCCCCTCAGATCAGGTGAATCCTTCCCCCACACAGAGCTCCTTGCTCTCAGCACAGAGCCTTATCAGCAGAGGCTGACTGATAAACCAGGGCAGTGCCACTGGGGATGTGTTATGTGCATCTTGGCCAGGCACACAGAAACACACGTGTGCACACACATTCCTGCCAAACAGTGAAGCTTCCAGGGATCTGGAAGGGACTGGAGGGCTCTCAGAGAAGAACTAAGCTTTTGAGAACGCCTTTGCATTCAGCCTCTTTCTCCTGGTAACAGTTCATTTGTAACATCTGATTTTCCCCCCAACATGTTCGTGCCACCTGCTCTGACAATTATTTCTGACTTTCCGAGTGTGAATTTCTGCTGGGTCATTTATAACTGACTGCCACAGGGTGCCATGGATCCTGCTGTCAGAGTGAGCACACACCTGATTTATTCGTTATGCCTATGTTAGGAAATCACTAGTTTACATTTAGGGGGGAAAAGTTATATTTTTTCTTCATCCTCTCAAATTTTATCGCAGCACCATCAAAAATAAGGGCTGAAAGGGATTTCTGAAAGTCATCCAGCCCCAGGCAGAGCCAGGACAGACTGAGCATCTAAACCCCTTTGGGCTCTGCTTGGCCTCAGTGTAAAGGCACAGCCACCCAGTCACAGCACCACAGAGTAACCACTGCTCTGTAGTGGCAATTTGCAGGGTTTGCCTCACCTCATAGCTCAGGAGCTCCAGGGCAGACCTCCCTTTGTACCAGCGAAGTTTTCATTTTTACTGTGTGTCAGAACTAAACATGCCTCCCCCAAATATTCTCCTAAAGGGGAGATTTCACTGGAAATGTTTGTTGTCGTGAGATAAGACAAAAGCAGCTCCAGTTCTGCACGTGCAGAGTGCTGGTGGTCACGGGGAGCAGCAGGCACAGCGGTGGTTTTGGAGCTGTTGGGAGCTGCTGGATGAGCAGACGTGGCAGGAGGGAGATCTCACTGGGGGGAAGAGTGCTCCCATCCCTTCCTCTCAATCAGCCCAGCAGGACCACTCTCTCCTCAGTGACAGACACACTGCCCCATGGTTACAGCACCAGTGAGACATCCTCAGCATCCAGCAAACAGGCTGTGAGCAGCCAGGGAGTGGTACCCACGTGTGGGACACATACTGAGAAAGTAAGAAAATTACAGCCTGAAAAATATTCCAGGCTGGAGCTTTTCAGCTCTGTTCCCAGCCGATAAGCTGGTCCAGCTCAAGGCTAGGGAGAATTTCTCCCAGGGTGATAATTTGGTCAAAATAAAAAGGAATTAATAACAAAGATAGAACACCTGTTGTGATGTGTGACCAGGCCCTGGGAATGGGGTGTCTTCTCTCTGAACCAATCACCTTCTCTCTACTCTTGGAGTTGCGAGTCATGCTATAAAACCAAGTGTGTTTCTGAATAAACTTGGCTCTTTCTTTCCTATCATGAAAGACAACCATGTAGCGGTGCATTTTATTTCCGCCGCACTTAAAGGGTTAAAACCCCTTTCCACGGCTACACCCATGTGAAAGCCTGCATGGAGAGATTGGTGCCCATGGTGCCCAAAACACAAATCTGCTTCTTCCCATGGGAGGATGAAGCTGTTTAAAGCAGTCACGGTGCTCCTGATAAGGAGTGCATCTTCTTTACAGTCACCAGGTTTCCAAGCAGATGTATTTTGTAGTTTCTGCAGCAGCTGGGTGGGAAGCTGCGTGCTGCCAGTGTTACTGCTGTGTGAATTCCTTTTTCAGATGTTTATTTGTGTTGCCAATGTCCTCAATGTGTCCTTGCTATGGGTGTAGCTCTAGTGCCAATAAAAACCTCCCGAATTTTCAGCAGAGGCATCTCATCCTGTATTAGGTTGCAGGAATAATGAGTGTTTTTCAACTGGTACTTAAAACCTAAACCTGATATATAGCCCCATAGATCTCCTTTTCAAGCCCTGTGTGTTTCCTCCTTCCTTGGGAGTGGTGGCATGGCTGTGCTGTGGCATCACAGTGGCTCAGGACGTCAGGGGAGCACATCTAGATGACATATGTGTTGGTGATCCCAGGAATCTTTCCTTGGAGTTTGTCCAGGGCAGAGATTCACTCTTTTCCAAAGAAACGGCTTGCAAAAAGTGGAGTCATGGGGAAGGTTATGACATGTGGACAGGGAGCAAAGTTAAGGGAGGAGCAGTTGTTCCAGTCTGCTGTCTCTTCCTGTAGTTCATAGGAAATGAACAGTTTGGGCTCAAGTGTGAGGTGTTGCTGCTTTCCCTCTCTTCTGCAGTTTCAGGATCCAGAACATTTCTTTCTGTGCAATTTAATGTCTACAGAGTGCTCAGATCACCCCGGTCATTGTATTTAGTAATGCACTGCTGAGAGAAGAGGCTTTGCAGTCTGAAGTGCATTTAGCAAAGTACATAAATGTGGGGAGGGGAGGAAAATCCCTGAAGGCATCACTTGTACAACAATGCAACATGAAAATTTACGCCACTTCAATAAAGTATACACAAATAGTTTACAGTCTGCCTTCAACCATAGCTGCTCTACTGTGATTTCTAAATAGAATATGATTAATGTTAAAAATAATCCAATATATGAATTCTGTCTTTTGGATTGTTTTTAGCAGGTCAAAGGCCATTATTGCAGTAATTGAATAATCCCACAGCCCTTTGC
Organism: Sturnus vulgaris; assembly: GCF_052056855.1. Taxonomy (NCBI): domain Eukaryota; kingdom Metazoa; phylum Chordata; class Aves; order Passeriformes; family Sturnidae; genus Sturnus; species Sturnus vulgaris. The sequence continues at coordinate 40,401,746 of NC_142248.1, forward strand.
TCCAGACATTCACTATGGAAACTAAGCAGTGAGGACTGGCTATTCTATTTTCCAGTCATCCAGACAGCATTTTAATGGGAAAGAAAAATCTGATGCAGTTAAAAGCCCCTCTAAAAGCAGATTATGGGGAAAAAATAGATGCTCAGATGAGATGCAGGCTGATGATTCATTTCAAAATACTGTAATTGTTAAAGACACTGATAATCACTTTGGCAGGAATGCAAAGACATAGAAATGCTTTTTTACCCTGTGTTCTCTAGATTGAGAGACAAGGGGGAGGACTGTTTTCTTTCCATGAGACCAGTGAAAAGCACATATTTCTAAAGTAGAAATCAGGGTTTGTTCTGAAAGTGTTTTAAGACTCAGATGAAAAATACTCTGCTGTTAGAAATGTTGCATGCTATATTTAGACAAGAGTGTTTATTAATTATAGGATAGAATCATCTAATTACTGCAGCTGAGATTGTGACATAGTGTACCAAATATTATATACACATACAGTGAGGTGTAAAATCAGCCAGGGATACCTCAAATCTAAGTAGACTTGTGACTGAGCACTGTTTATTTCACCTGTTTTTACATCCTTGCAAATCCATTGACCCCAGCAGCGATGCTCTTGACTTACCTCAACTTTGGAGGAGACAAATCATAGGCAAATTTTGTTATTTTCATTTTTTCTGAGAAAAGGGCAGGGAAAAGGTAACTTACTTATCTGAAGTCACAAGAGGAATCTATGGAAAAGGTGGCATTGACTCTGGATAGTATCCTAGATGCATAACACTGTTTTCCTCCTATAAGAAATGTCCTAAGCTCATTTCAAGATGTGTGGGAGTTAGCCAGAAACACCCAGGCACTGTTTGATGGTGAGTTTCCATCCCTTCTCCTCCATTCCTGTAGAGTTTTCACTTGTGTCCTGGTGGGCTCACATCCCCTGTGGTCCTTTCACAACCACCACAAAAGACTCCGTAGATCTTGAGAGATCCAAGGGAAGCAAGTGCAAACTGAAATGCAGACATGAGGCACGTTCCAAACCTTTGACCACTCAGGGCTGCCAGTGTGGCACTCGCCAGGCTGGTTACTGAGCCAGCCAGGCTTGGCTGCTAAAAACATTACAGGATTTGGATGCACAACTTAACCTTTAGAAGCCCAGCAGCTGCTCCCCTCTGAGAGACCAAGCAGTCAGCATTTAAGATCCAAGATCTGAAGCATTGCAGATTCTTTTTTTTTTTATGCATCTTCAATAACCTAAAAAAAGCTGAAGGTCTGCTAAAGGTGCAGCTGCATTACCGGGAGAGAACCATTTAAGATCTGGCAAAGGGAAAAGCACATATTTAAAAGACAAGCCTATCAGTCTTTAATGAGGTTATATGGGGACTGAGTGGTCATCTCATCATTGAGTAATCCTTAATGCAACGTGCTCTGAATCTATAATTAAAGCAGCTTCCACCTTTATCTTGCATGCTAAATCTTGATTTCTTGATTTCTCCCAGTTCTTGCAAAACCTCTCTCTGTCTTAAAGATACACCTGGTGTGTCCATGAGCCCTGAAAGACTCATCTTGAGTAGCTGTCTTGGTTTCAAAGACAGGTGTCTGCTAAGAAAGGCAGAAGTTCCTTGTTTTCTTTTGAAATGGAGAATGTAAACCCCCTCCCTCCAAATTATTATAATTTTGAATTTAAGGGGCTCTTAGACAAAGATATGGGAATAGGAATAACAGTTCTTTATTAGGAAAATTAAAATAGAAATACAGTATTACAGAGAACAAACCCCAAAACACTGACAGAGTCAGAATACAACCTGACACCCTGTCAGTCAGTCAGGGTGTTGGTAGCAGTTCCATTAAATGCTGGCTGCAGTCCTTGCAACCTAAGGCAGTAGCCTAGTGGCACCTTGAAGGGCTCACTTGGAGCTGAGAAAGAGAAACTCCAAAGTGATGTTTCCTACTGAATGAGTTTCAGCAAAACAAGCCAGGTTTTAACAGAATGAAGCACTTGTATCAATTGTTATTACCCACTGTCTCCTGCTGCAGTATGGCTCCTGCCTGCTGACGCTCTCTATCTGGGGAGCAAATATTCTCTGCTGCTTCTTCAAAAAATCATCTCTCAACCCAGAGGCTCTTCAGATCTCCCAGGAGGCTTCTTTCCTTCTCCCCCATCGAATTTGCTCCCACCTGAGCCACTGCAAAACTCTCCAACAGCACCTATTGCTGGAAAAAAGCAACTCAAGGCAAAAATAATTACCTATATTTCTAGAAATTACAGCTTGGAAGCGATCACTCAGGCTTAATGGCTGCCAAGATACCTTCAGGGGTAAGAGAAAGAAGGAACCTATAGGTCTCAAATTCTCACAGAGCGAAGTTGCCAGACCAAGCCCTCTGCCTCTTTCTTGGGCGACTGTGAAATTGTTCTAAAAGCACAATAAAGAACCTTGTCAGATAATTGTCCTGTGCAGGTCCAGGCACTGACCAACAATTTGGCATTTTCTATCAGTTCCTGACTTTATCCCAGGTTTCCTGTGTGATCTTCAGCAAGTTGCTCAGACTAAACTTCCTTTTGCATATGCAGGTGCCTAATTCCCACTGAATTAGGTCAGTATCTGCCAAGGACTCTGCAGTAGTCCAGCTCAGCCTCACCAGCCCAGCCTGTGCAGTCCTGCCTTTCTCCTGGTGACTTATTTAGATTTGCTTATTTATGTGTGGCATATACTGTCTTCTCTGCAGCATTCACAGTTGAGAGTTCCAGCTTTGATTTGGGGCTCTAACACACCTTCAACCACAACATAGGAGAAAAAAAACTACAGGTGGTGGCAAAGCTTTCATGTCTACACAAGAAGTGCAGGGACTACTCCATCTCCTTGCAGCAGACAACCTAAATCAGCCCCAGTTTTGGCAGGGAATGTGCAGCAGGCAGAGTTTCCACAGAACAGTAATTGATTTAATCACGTAGCACAGAGCAGTGTGGATTGCTGTCTCAGCACAGAGACAAACATGTCCAGAGCTTCTCCTGAAGGAACAGCAACTTTCAGGCTGTGACTGTGGGAACTGTGTTGTCTTTATTGGGAGTTCAGAACTGGTGTGATTTCACAGCACCTCTCGCACACTAAATGAGAGGCATTTGAAAGCAGGTGAGCTGAGGGCATCTTTCTAAACATGGCAAGTGTTTTCCAAATAACTCATGAGCGCTGCAGCCAAGCCCAGCTGAGCTCTCTCTGCCTGCTCTTGGAAAAGGCTTTTTGTGCACTGCTGCTGCCCAGATCCTTTGGGTGACATCCAGCAGGTGGGAAGGGCTCACACCTGGGGTTGGGGTGGTCCATGGTACCAGCTAAAGACCTTTCATATCAGAGTGACACCACAGCATGGTCATCCTCCTGTGTTCACTGTGCCCAATTTCTGCACAAATCCCAGGCTTGCAAAGCTGGAGGAGCATTGTGGTGTGTTTAGACTGTCCCCACTGCTAAGGGGACATTTAGGTGGTGACTGCAAAAAGGGTGTCCCACAATCTGTTAGTACTGACTGTGGCCCTTCAAAGGCTTTCTGGGGAGGGGTCAGAAAGGAAGCTGCCCACTGGAGGCTGGGACTTGGTGAACTTGCCAGAGCAACAAAAATAAAAAATAAAAATAATTTAAAAAAAAGAAGGAGAGCTGCATTTTGACTGAAATTAATGGAAATTAAGCATTAAGCAGATAAATGCATTTCTGGCTCTAACCCTAATTTTTGTAACATGTCCAGTGGCCTGTTAAGAAGAAAACCTCATTCAATGTCACAGTGCCTCTGAAATAGAGGTGACTGATGTGTTGGTAAATTGGAAATGCAATTCACTCCATCTTGAGCCAGAGAACTGTGTCCTGCATCTGACACTGCTTCATTATATTAATGTTTTTCTTTTTCTTTTTTGGAGATCATATTCCCAGACAGTTTGAGTCACAAATAAATCAACCTGTCTTGCATGGCAGTTCAGCTTTTTCTTATTAAATTGAACAACTACTGGAAGTCAGAGTTTTAGGAAAGAGCTTTCAAATTAATGCAAAGCTTGAACTAGTCTTATACTGCAAACCAGTGGGAAAGAGTAAAGTTCCCTCTGACTGGCAGCCAATAGCCACTTAAATTAAGGAAAAAATCAAACCTTCTGCCAGTTTCACAAAATGTCAACACATCTGTCTGAATTATGAATTAGTGATGCTGAGCTTAAGTAGGAAAAAAACGACAAAAAATGGACAAAACCAGATCTGAATCTCCAGTTTACACACAGAAGACTGAACTCTGTTACTTCTCCTTTTATGTGATTGTTAAAACAATGTTGAAAAGCACCTCTACTTAAATAACTTAAATGCTCAGTAAAGTACTAACAACCCTGGAATCCCTTGATACTTTTTCTTTAATTTAGGCTTTTCTTTGTTGGTTTGCTTACACTAGAATTCCATCTTGAAATTAATGGCATTTTTGCTCTGTACTGAATGAACTTGGAATCTTCTGGCTTACTGGGAACTGTTGTGTATGCTGTCTCAAGTCATGAAAAAAAATTAATACCAGTTTTAATTATAATTTAATTATGATGTATATGCAAATTATATGTGTATATATATATATATATATATATATATGATTTTATTTTAATTTCATTATAATAGCAATTACCAGCCCTATAGGTAACACATACTATGAGTAGGCTTCAAAGCATTTCACAAAGGGAGTAAACATATAATTAGCACTGCTTTACAAATGGGGAAACTGAGTCAGGAGCTCAGGAGTCAGAAGAAGGCAAAAAATTAGCACCAGGTACTGCACCTCAGTCCTCTGAGCCCAGCTCCATGCCCAGGGTTGGTCAGATGCTCTGCTATCTTTCTGACAGCAGGGGCTAAGCCGGGTATTTAGGAGCTATAATTCCTTTTTCCAAACCCTGCTTCTTCCCTGCAAAATCCTAGACAACATCCACCTCCAAAAAAATGACATTAGGCAATACATGCTAATTATTATTATTATGGCAAAACTTTCTGTCTCTGGCAATCAGTCAGACAAGGCTGGAAGGCTTGCACACCTTTAGTCACTTCTCTAGCTGTTAAAAAAATTCCTTTGGAGTGACTGTCCCTGCTGAGAGCTCTGGATGCTTCCCTTGCCCAAACCAATGTTCCATTTGTGATCTGGGACATTACTGAGACCCTTCCTGGGCACTTTGCTGCTCAGCCCTGCAGACAGACACAGCGAGGGCTCAGGTGTTTTGCCAGGTCATCATACCAAAGTGATAAACAGATCTGGATTGCTGCAAGAGTTGTGTGGGTGAGGAATTAATCCTTGCTTAATTTGCTGCTAATAACTCCCTAGCTGTAACATACTCCACCACCAGCACTGGTCTGTACAGTTTCAGACCCTAAGAAAACAGAAATACACACCTAAACCACAGTGTAATCCAAAAGGTATAAAAAAGGAGATGTGTTTATTAGGAAAAGGAAGCTATAAAATAAGGGATTGTAATGAATAACTGAGTGTATATATATATAAATAAAAAAGAGGTAAAGAGCTTGGCTGTGGCAGTCTTTTCCAACCTAATTGGTTTTGTGATCCGTGACTTGAAGGTTATTGTTGGTGATTTCTGTCACAATATACACCAAAAAAAGAGACTGAAATATTATTTTTTTCCTTTACTCTTAAAAAAAAAATCACATTTTTTCCCCATGTACTGGTGAGATGACAGGGCATTCTCTGGAAAAAAGTAGAGTGAGACATAGTTCAAATAAATTAAAAAGGAATGGGAAAAGTATGTAGTAAAGATATGTCTGAATGAGTCATACATACACTGTCAGGAGAGATGAAGTTGCAAAGAAAAGTTGGCATGTTTGTGAAATTTCCTGCCCAGATTGTGCCAGCAGAACTCACATATGGGCTTTTGAAACTGCAATAACCCTCATGTGTCCATGCCAGAGGCTCTTGTCCATGCAACAGCCTCTCTGCTGTTTTGAACAATCCTCCTGGTGCCAGGCTAGAGGGGAGGGTGGCTGCAGACTCCCAGCAGGCAATGTGTGAAATGTGGCCTGGGACTTCAAAGTAATTTTTGTTATTCTAGGAAGGTGAGAATTGAGGAAAAGGTGTTTCATACCATTTTGTTTAAAGACCTACAACAAAGAGGAGTGCACTGTAAAGTAGGATCCCTGGACTGGAATCCTGGCTTGCTGAGTGACTTTGGACAAGACCCTTAACAGTCTCAGCTTCCCTTTCATGGAAAGGATCCTGTCCTGGCATCTTCCATGGAGCACTCCCAGATCTCCTGATGAAAACGACATTTATGTTGTTATAACCTTGCTTTAGCATTTCTGAGTATGTGCCATGGGTAGGTCATGCCCAGCAGACAGCAGGCTCTGATCCAAGTGGAGAATATATAAGTGTGGCAGCACAAATAAAATAGAATAGGAAATTATCACAGCTACCTCATAGCTGAAGTGCCTGGAAACGGGAGGATGAGTGAAGCACACTTTGCAGCCAAGACCCTGTGCAGAAAGCCTCCCTCACAGCCCCACTGTGCCCAGGAGCAGCTCTGCAGCTCCCTCAGCTTTTCCTCTGCTCCTGCCCACAGCCACCTGAGTTCTCACCAAAGACGTCCAGAAATTCCTTCTCCCTGGAGCTCTGCTGTTGCCTAATTGTGATGAAAAGTTCAGAGAGGTTGGCTTGAGCACTCACCTCATCCAAGGGCACAAGAATCACGGAATCACAGAATTGTTTCAGTAGCTCTCGGATGGAGGTAAAGGGAGCAAAGTATGGGAGAAACACAGCACAAAACAGCAAGAGTGAGGAATGGCACATGGGTCGGGATTAATGAAAGAGCTACCCGCACACCTTGGAGATGATGCCTCTGGGAGAAGGGCTGGTATGGAAGATGGCACAAAGCAAGGTCAGGGTGAAGAACACAGGCAGCACACCTGGAAACACATGAGGGAGTGAGGGACTGAAGGGAAAATATGGCCTGGAGGCAGGAGAAGAATCCAGAGAGAGTGAAGAACTGTGACAGGATAAGAGCAAGAGTGTTCAGGGGTAATCAGAAGAGAAAATCTCCCTGGGATAATATTACATAATTCAATTTGTCCGAACATCACATCATTGCTGACTTGCTTTCACTGTAGCAATTACTGACAAATTCCTCAACTTAACACACAGAAATGCACAAATGAGCAGCCTACAAAGACCTGTAGGATGCAGCCCAGGGCAATCCTGTCTTGCAGGCAGCCCTGGGTGGGTGAGCTCTGGGGAGCCTTTTGTCCTCACCCCAGGACCAAGTGAACTTCTGGCTATGTTGTCCCACTCCCATCCTTGCTGCTGGATGCTGCTTCCAGCCCAGCCTCACTGTTTACAGCAATGAGGACCCCCTGTTTTCCAGTGGCTGGAGGACTGGCAAGGAAGTGCATCCAGAAGGTGGCTGTGCCCCCAGGAGAGGTCTGAGACTCGTGAGACTGGATGAGGGGAGCTACAGATACCCCTGGAAAGTCTCACGAGGCTCAAAGACCCCTTATGAAACCTTTGTTTCTTGGTGCTGGGAAAAAGGAGGGGAAAAAAAACTAGAGATAAACAAAATTAATACCAATGTTTTTCTCAAAGTACAACTTTCAGGGTCAGGACAACAGGTCAGAAACTCTTTCCTCTTGCACAGCCCTTTCTCAGCTCTCTGCCCTCCCCAAGATCATTCCATAAATCTCTTGAGGAAGAACTCCACAGGTGTAAATGCCTTAACTCCCTTAGCTTTGGGTGGAGATATTGCTGATTTGAAGCAGCTGAGGCTCTAGTCTCTCTGAGCCCAGAACAGTTTGATCTGAGAATAAAATGCCATCCCGAACATGAGTGCATCTCAGGAACAGCCTAACAGGTGAATGATGTCTTGAAAAATCTGATTTTCAGCAGTGGTTACATCGGCTGCATGTTATTCTTCATCCATTTCTGAAGTCTGGATTCCAGGATGTCTCTGTTCCACTCCTAGCTAATGGGAAGCCTGTGTATCTCAGTGAGATGTTATTAATTCCAAGTGAATACACTTGTTAGCTTTTCTAATTACCCTTCTCATATTCTCACATAAAAATGACTCAAAAAAAATTGTATTTCCTGGAACAGTCATTGACAGCATGTTTACCATCTTAAATTGATCACCCATCACGGACTCCTTCTGTGCCATAACCACTCAATATCTCAGGGCCAGGCCAAGAACTTGCATTAAGTGGAGAATATTTGCACGGTGTGTCTCCAAGAAAAGAGGAGCCCTTTGGAAGGTTAAATGCTGGGGTCTGCAGCACTCCCAATCTTGGCTGGAGGCTGAGATGCTGCAGGCAGGAGTGTGGGACACTGCAGCAGCCCTCAGCAGGCATGGGGACTGCCAGCTGAGCAAGGCTTTGGATCTTGGAAGCTGCAGGAAAAGGGAGCAGTCCTTGTTAGAAGGTGATTATAACAACTTACATTTGCCTTCCCACCCAGCACTCTCCTAGGAATTTTTTGAATCTCCAGTAAAACCATGTTTCAACAAAATAATAGAATGGTTCTTTTTATTTATTTTCTTCTTCTCCAAGTTCCATCATTGCCTGATTGGAGGATTCAGGATGGAAAAGCAGAGAAGGAGGAACAATCACACAGAATCTAAACAAATGAAAAATGTGCACATTCTCAAAACACCAGGAAATGTTTCATTCTGCATGAAAATGGAACAAAGTTTTTGTTTGTAAATTGAGAATGCTGAGCAAGTTCATAAACCATAGCTCTTGTGGTATTTGAAAAGTAATCTATTATTTCAAAAGCACTGCTCACTGAGAATACTTCAGGTTCTTGCCATAATTTGCCATCATGACTCCTATAACACACAGTGCTCCTGGGTGTGGGCTGAGTCTGACTCAGGGAGGTGGGATATGGCATATTTGGAAACACAGGACATTCCCTGCCCTGCATGGCTGGAGCATTACCCATGGCTCCAGCACCAGTCTGGACATGACCCCTTGGTGGCAGTGGCTGAGCAGCAGGGTGGTCTGGTCCAGGGTGCACGTCCCACAGACAAAGGGATGTGATCTGGGCCTCCAGCCAGAGCCAGGATGTGTGCCTGGTGGGGATGATGCTGCCCTGAGCCATGCAGGGCACCAGGAGCTCGGGAATTGTGATGAATCAGTACAGAGCCAGCATGAGATTGTTCACATCACAGTGTTTCATTAGAGTCATTTACTGTCATTACAACAGGTTGGTGAGCAGCAGGATTTCCCAATCCATCCATTTCTGGGTAGGCTTGTAAAGCCCTTTGTGTCCACTGACTATAATTATCCATGGCTAGCTGTGTGAGGGTGTTGTAAAAGCAAACTTTTGGAGGTGGAGACTTGCACTGAGCTGCTTTAGAAGAGGAGATTCAGAGCATTTGTGTGCAGTGGGATGTGAGGGAGCCAGGCAGGCTGGCAGGGTGGAACAGCACAGCACACACAGCACTGAGAGAGGAGCAGGGAGCCCCAGGACAGGCACTTCCTTTGCCAGGGCTGCCCAGCCCAACTTCCCTGGGAGATGCTGCTGCAGGAACAGCACTGCTACAGCCCAGATATACAGCTTCCAATCCTACAGCCTGGACAGCCTGTGCTCCTTCTGAGTCCCTGCACAGGGTCTGTCACACAGAGGGGTTCACTCTTTGTCACCAGCATCACACAAGTCTTGCAAAGCTGAGCTCCTCGTGTTTCAGCTCTTTGGTAATATACTGGAAGCTGTAGGATGTGTACTTTGACAGGAGTTTTGAGATTAAATCTATCAAAACTCAGGGTACTGCTCAAAGGAGGCCATGTAAATCCTATCTGTATTTTCTGAATCGCGTTTAATTTGATTCAGGTCTTATCTAATCATGATATTGTGTTCAGAGAGAAGCTGGTTTCATGTAAGAAATTTCCCAGCAAGGACAAGCTCCAGCTGCTGATCCTGTGTACCCTGGTGCTGAGGAGTGGTGTGTTCCAGCTGTACAAGCAATATGAACGTTTTCACTGTATGTTTAGCAGATCCCACCTGAAATCCCTATGAATACATCATAAAAGTGGAAGGGGATATTCTGTGATGCACGACTGAAGTTCCCTGCCATATTCCTGCTTCTCTGGCTGCCAGTCAGTCCCTCACCTGGCAGTCAAATGACCCCTTTGCCAGAGATCTCAGGTGAATCCATTAACAATTTAAATCCCCCTTACAATATGAATCAAGCACAGAGCTGTCTGACCCAGCTCCTACTGGACTTGGTTTTGCCCATGGTTTATCGTGGAGCAGAGTCAGGTCACTCTGAGGATCAAACCAGCCACTCCAGCACTGCCCCTTAATCATCACCCAACAAAGAGCTGAATCCTGCCTCCCTCCTTCCCTCCCTCCCTCCCTCCCTCCCTCATCCACTCTGTGCCTCCCCACATCAATAGCTCCTGAGCAGCTGACTTTAGCATAATGCAGTGATCCAAACACAAGCAGACACAGCGGGATTTACTGGAAGACGTCGTCTCTCACAATCCATTATTGATAGCAGTGCTTTATGATTAAACCTGAAGCCATTAGAATGGCAAAAGCTCAGGCTGGAAGTGTGTCAGCTTGTTCAGATGCACACAGACATGGCCACAGCAGAAAAAGCACGTTTCCCTGTGCTGCCTGTGGGATATATAGGGAAAGGGTAAGCAAGCAAACAAGACGACAGTCTAAGGCTGCAGGGATGGAATCTGATCTTGTGGGAGCTCACCATAATCTGTGTGGGTGGCACTGGGGCTGATTTCTGGGGCCACCTTGTCTGCACAGACCTGGCTGGATGTGCAGCACTCTCCTTCTCCCTGGCCTGGATGCAGGTGCTCTCTGGGGAGGTGCAATAATCCCTCTGGCACATCCACACTCTGGTGTCCTCCCCCAGGCCTCAGCCTCAGCAGTGAGCTCTGAAACCCTCCCTCCCTCCCTCCTGGGCACAGCCAGATGTGTATGGATGTGCAAAATCCTAACGCTTAATCCTCCTGCTGCTGCATCTACAGGGAGCTCCTCTGAGATGGCTGCAACTACAGCAAACATTCAGGCAGCAATACTGATAATATCCAGAGCACCCAGGATGCACCTAAGAGCTGGCCAGTGCAGTCCTGTGGTGGTTTGGGTGAGGGAGAACGAGGGGAGCCCATGATCCCTTGGGGAGATGCTGCCTGAGCAAAGCTTCCCTCCTGTTTGGCCATCACCCTGCCATCCCTCCCTGCCACTGTGGATTGTGGGGGATCAAAAACTCTGTAGAGCTGCTCTTCAGCTGAACATCAGCCTGTGCTGACTGTTTGGGGCCAGTTTGTAAAAGTTTTCTCCTCCTGGAGGGCTGTTCTTCCATACCACCAGCGACAAAACCGCACAGGTCAGTTACTTTTGAAAAGCAAAGAAAATGCTCTTAGTGTAGCCTGATGGAAGCTTTCCCATCCCGTTTAGCACAAGATCTCAGCTCCCATGTGGAGCAGGGCTCTCAGCCAGCACTTGCATTATTTAGGGGAGAGCAGTGGAAGTCCCAGAGAAAATTTTAAAATGAGCCTCTCCATGCATGGCTGCTCTCAATCCCAGTAAGCTGGAGGCATGGGATGCTTTATCCCACCCCACAGGAGCATCTCCAGCAATGAGATGGAGATATCATTCCCAGAGGATCTGGAAGGGGTTTGGGGGTGCAGGGGCAGGCAAGAGGAGCTGCAGGTTTTCCCTTTCTCATGTCTCAGCCCTGGCAGGCAAGCAGGGTTGAACACAAGAATAGCAAGATACTACAGAGAAAATTAACTCTACCCCTACCAAACGAAGTTTGCCCTCCCGTATGGTGAATTAACAGAGATAGACAAGGAGAAGGGAAAGAAGGAATTAAGGGAAAGGCCCCTTTTCTTCTCTGAAAGAACAAGGGCTGGCAGCTGTAGAGCAGGGTTGTCTGACAGCTCCCTGCCATCCCCTTGGTTCTCGAGGAGAGCTTGTCTGCATTCCTGCAGACCTCTACAGTCTGCTCCACAACACTCACAGCAGCAGTGTCCTGCAGAAATGTTTGCAGTGATGCTCTCCAGAGCCATCCTTCTGGTATCCCTTGCTTTGACCCCTTCCTCACCCAGGAGCTGACCCTGAACTGCTCCATGTACAGATAGGGGTCAAAAGGCCATAAAGTTCCAAACTCAGAAGAAAAATTACTTTCTCTACCAAAGAAGGTAGAGGGAGAAAAATAAAGCAACCAAACCCCCTGATGGCAGTAGCTTTTCCAGGGCAGTGAATTAAGGGATCTCTCTGTGACAGAAAGAACATCAATATGGCATCGTTCTCCATTGCTAAAGAGTTAGAGTTGTAGGTTCATTGCAGATTTTTTTCATAGCCATAGGTCAGTCTATGACACTTCAATATTACAGCCCATGTTGTTTGGAGCACAAAACCTGTTTGAGTATCACAGTTCCCTTCCAGCCAGTATCAAATGTTCCCCCATGGAGAATGCCCACATTTCATAAGAAAAGCTCAGTGTTGGCACAGCTGGTGAAACACATCACAGTTTCTTCACAGAACCACTCATGCAGCAATGAACTCCTTCTGAGGAGAAGAGCAGGGCTCAGCTCTGCACTGGTGTAAATTTGGAGTAACAACACTATAATCCAGGGAGATAAACCCGTGATGAGTAACAGATTCCCTTGGATTTCCTTATCTCACTGCTGTGACCTGGCTGCTGAAATGTAACCTCAATCCATCACTTATGGAAAAGGAATTCCTTTACCAAACTTCAGACCTGGAGTCTCTCAGTCCCTGGCCATCAGAGTTAGGAGATTACTTTACACTGCCTGACCTCTGACACTATTATAACAATTTAATATTTTCATATTTCACACATGTGATTTCATCTGCCTGGCTGTAATATTAATCAGAGTGCAAAACCACAGTTTTGTTAAAATAGCTGCCTCATAGGGGGCATAGTGGGCAGACAGTTTTTCTGCACATCTGACACATTCCCTTGGTATGACCTTATTTTATATCAGTCCTATAGGGTCAGTCCTGTGTCTCACACTCATTTCAGATTGCATTGTGAAACTGTTTTTAAAGAAGAGTGTCCCAGCTTATTCAGTAGTCACAAGACACCAATAAATATAGCAAGCATTTGCTTGTTGTAACAAAAAATTCACGCCCAATGTTGGACAATTAGATAATTTTGCACAGCCCAAAACCATTTCAGGTGTTGCATGAGGTTCATTCCATTATTTTAGCAGACCCTCGAGCCAAAGGAAGCTCCAGTTACCACCCAAAGGCGTGTCTGGTTTCAGTAGCATTTCCACACCTCAAGCATCCAACATCGTGTATTTGTGTGACTGGAAGACAAGCAGAGTCATGTTGGTGAGAACTGGGCATCAATCATCTCCTTTGAAGGCTGTTGAGCTGTTCTTCAGACTAACAGGTCCAAGGATACCTTATTGTACAAAACCAAATCAAGGTGTTTTTGGTTTTTTTAGCCAGGAAACACAGTTCTGTCCCCAGTGTTCAAATGATTCACCTTGCTGAGCTCAGTTTTGCTGTGGTTAAACTATGATAACAAAATTGATTTGGTACAAGAACTGGTGCGTTTTGAAGCAGATGAGGGGTGTCTTCCTGCAGCTTTCACCACCCTAAAATGATACACCTGGGGATGCTTTCAATCTTTTCACAGGTACTTTTGCCCTTTGGGTCATAAAGTGATTGACCCACTTCATAAGCGTCATTATTTGTTCAGGCAGAAAATATTGGCTTGAATTTGAGGACTCTGGCCCTGTTGGATTCCTGGTATTGGGGCACTGAGTAGCAATACATGGAAAGAACTCGGGGAATGATTAAAGGGGGAGAATTAAGAGGGTTTTACAGTCACAAAGAGAAGGTGGTTGAGGAACAAGGGCATTATTTGTCATACATGAGAACTGAAGGGTGTCCAGTGAAAAGAGCAAGGAGCAGATTTATTTTAAAATAAACAAGGGGAAGTACTTGCTCACACAATGCATAACTGAATCGTGACTCATTGCTGCAGGATGTTGTGGAGGACAGAAGCCTGCACAGGTTTCAACAAACTCAGGGAGAACAAGTGCATTGAGAGCTATTGAATAAGATAATTCAGATGTTCCCTATAATTCACAGTCCCTAAAGCACTGGTTGCAGGGATCTGGGCTGGAGCAGCATAAGCAGGGAACAGGTAACTCAGTGTGTGCTGTATTTCCTACCTCTTCCCCCAGGAATCTGCTTCTTGTCTCTGTCAGAGAGAACTGTCAGAGGACTTTCTGACCTAGCAGGCATTTATATTTAGCAACACAAGCTTATTTGTGAAAGAAATTGTGGTTTTATCAATGACTTGCCTATGGGGAAGATTGCTGTGAGGGTCTGCTGTGGGTGAGAGATGTGTGTGTGCCTCTTGTATGGAATAAATCCACTGTTCCTCTGCTTTGCTTCCAGGCTGTGATGGGCTGTAGGGAGCACAGTCCCAGTGAGCAGTGCTGGTTTTGTCACATGCTTGGGTTTTACTGTGAAGGGGAAAGGCAGAGAACTCAATCAAGGGCCTGAGTCCAGCTAGTTTTGCTGCTTTGTGCTCTTCTAAGAAGTCAGTGAAGGAGGGAAAGATTGTTTTGGAATTTAAATAAGTGATTTATAATAGGTTACCCAAATACAGGTAGATGCTCAGTGTTGGAGAGCACTCACAGGACCCTCACAACAGTTTTGGATGGCTTGGTTTTCCTCCAGCATCTCTGCCTGCTGGCTGGGCTTCTTAAACACAGAGAGGCTCGAGTTATCAAGTTAGTGAGGAGGTACTTGTTCCCATCCACTGAGGAGCCTCTCAGGAAGATCACTGCAAATTTCATCTTTGTGTCTATTTAACCTACTTAATAAAATCTACAAGATCTTTTAAGGCTTTCGTATCTGAAGTTGTCTCTGACTGTGTGGGGAATGGGGGAATTTGCAACTGGGCTTGAAAAACAGTGAGAATTACAAAACTGCTGCTTTTATCCCCTAGAGGAACTTCACCTCAGTGTGTCCAAGGTCCCACTGCAAAGTATGAGCAACACTAGAGAGTGGTGGCCAGGTAAATCCAGGGTTAATAATATTATAACCACCAAAGAGAGAAAACCTCTAATATTGTACCTACCCAAACATCCCTCTAGAGCAGGCAGGCTGTGAAAAATATTTTCCTTCTGAGTTTCACTTAGAGAGTGAGGTGGAGAGACTGTAATGGCAAGGAAGGCGTGAACAAGTAAAATTCAACTTGAGAGCCAAGCAAACACTCCAGTGAGGTGGCCCTTCTTTCACAGAAGTCTGTGCCATTGCAGTGATGATCTGTAGTAAAACAGGTTCTCTTCTCTTTTCTTTGGCTCACTGGATGGAGATTACCCGATCCATCCAGCTCTAAAAGCATTGAAAATTAATGGTTTTTCCTGTGATTTGCATTCTCCTGGCCTTATGTGAAGAAAAAGGATGTGCCCATGTTTTATTGGGCTTGTCTCTTCTGTCACTTCTCTGAAAATATTATAGAAATTGGATCTGGCCATGTTTTCCCCTTGAACTCTGGAAAATATATTGGATCAGTCAGATAAAAGAAGCTGTACAAATTAGCTATCAGCTGCTAAATACTTGGCAGCCTGGACAATGCCAGTATCAATCAAGTTAGCAGCTCAATGTTTTCTTCATTCTGCTGGATTAAAAAACTGAACTGCACTGCTCATGTAAGAAACCACCAGAATTCATCTTCCCTGTGCTTGGGTTGCTCTTTACCCAAGGAGTCCTCAGTAACATTTTGTTTCCAATTGCTATGTTGTGGAATTATGGCTATCTCTCTGTGCTATCCGAGAAGGTGATTTGTTACTCACTGTTTTGGTGAGATGAAACAAAATGCAGGAAATTGAGTTTGGATGGATGGACGGGAACTCTGGCTGACACTGGGTGGCACTGAGTCTGTGCTGAATCCCTCAGGTTTTAATTAAGGGGCCTTTTTGCTTCTTGTTCGATTTCCCTGCTTTAAACCATATGGAATTAACTGCCCTTGGAGGAGGGAAGAATGAGGTGAGAAACTCCACCAGCTTTGTGCTTTTCTTGTCCTGCCAGAGCTGACTTCTGGAAGGGATCACAGGTCTTGCTGTCAGTGGTCCCCTTCTCTAGGCATTACGAAGTGCTGCACTGTCCTGACCCTTGTATTTAAGTCCCTAAGACGAGAAAATCATTAAAGATACACCCAGTTTCAACAATCCATAGCAGTATTATATCTTCTTAGGCAATTGCTACCTGAAAAAAGGATCCCAATCTGTTAGTCCTGAACTGAAGACCATGGCAGAAAATCTGGTCCTGGCAGAACCAGCAGGAGACAGAGCCTGTCCTGCCCATGCCCTGCTGCTCCCAAAGTGTCTCAGTGCAGCTCCTGACAGCACAGCACCACAGCAAGGACCTGCCCCTATCAGCCAGCTCAGAGCTGGAAGCCATCAGCAGTGGGAAGACTGATTTTTTTGGGGAAGTATCATCCCTTTTAGCTGTATGCCCTTTTCTACATAAGAAATACTCATTAAAACAACAGTTCTACGACCTTCCTTTTCATGCTGTTTGTACCAGCAGCTCCACAGAAAGTCCCTAACAGAATATCCACACTCACAGCTCCCAGCAGCTTGCTCTGAAGAGATCTTATTGAAAGTGAAAGCTCTTACTTGACAAACAGAAAGAGGTTTGAGTTAAAGACAAGTGACTTCAGCCATTTGGGAAGCACATATGTGCCTTACCATCTTGCTGAGCTGATGGATGAATTGAAAAGACAGACTGGGGAGGCACAAACTGCTCCTCTTTCCCATTTGCTGCCTCCAGAGCCTGCTCACTCCAACTGAGTTTTATGTGCACTGTGAGCACATAAAACCCACAGACAGCACCCTCAAGGTTTGTTGTACACTGGGGTGCAAGAAACTGTGCAAAGCCCCCAAAGACCCCCGCTCCAGCCAGCAGTTCCTTGCATCCAGCTGTGCTGTAGCAGCTCTGTGCTTTAAGATGTGCATGGGGCATCATCCCATGAATTCTTTGGCTTTGTTTCCTCAAGCTGCAGCAAGACTTCAGACTAGACCCATGTGGCTGTCCTTTCTTAATGGGAAAAAACTCCACTAGATTTCTTATATTGCTTTTTTTCTCCAGGATCAAATGTAATTTGTCCTGCCCTGTAGTGCAGAATTTCACAAATTTGAACTGACTTGATTGCTTATCCAATTGCATAATTGTTTCAACTACAGAAAACTAAACAAAGAGTTTCCAGAGATTTTTATTTTACCATGTTTAAGTAGGTTTGAAGTGCTAGAATTCAACTGAGCTTTAAAAAACCCAAAAAACCCTTATGCTTTGGAAGATGTTAACTTTGGCTCCTGTAATGGACAAGCCATAATACTAAACACATGCTGTCAAAACTCAGGAAAACAGAGACACACAGACTCTTTTTTTTCAGTAATTTTGGACATTGTCTCCATGTGTAACTTTATACATAAATAAGAATTCTTCCTCTCTCACTCCACCCATGCATTTTTAATATTCTCTCTGGAAAGGGTTTCCTTAAACACTCTAAGGAAGCTGCTTCTTCTTCAAAGACTTTTTCCTGCCTCCTCACTTAAAACAAGAACTTGGGTGGCCTCTTTTCTGATAAAGGGCGTCAGCTCTGTGAGCTTTGGGGTTTCAGCTCTTGCTTTCCCTGAGCATCTGTCCTGGCTGATGCCTGCACACACAGTGAATGAAGCAGGTGCTCTAGAAAGAATCCAGGAGAAAATGTTATGCCAGCAATGTTCCTGTAGCAATAACTGCAATGAGCAGAAATTTAGAACTACTTTGGCAGCCACACTCATGAGCACTTTGGATCCAGAGACTGCTGCATTTTAGAAATTGCTGGTTGTGGAGGAGTGTTTTGGAGCTCAGGGAACTCTGACAATGCCCCAATAACCTCAGTGCAGTTGTTCTTCTCTCTAGTAGGGCACAATTTGGACAGTGGGTCACTGTCCAGCTGGACTTGTCTGTTCTTGATTCAAAAAGGCCTGAAAATGAGGGGGTTCAGCAGATAGGGTGGGTGGGCACAGGAGAACAGGATGAACAGGGAAGGACTCGGGGAACTGGGCTTGTTCAGCCATAAAAAGCAAAAGCTGAAGGTGATTTTCCTGCTCTCTTCAACTACCTTGTGGCAGGGTATTGGAACATGCAATCAGACTTTTCCTGGAGGTGCACAGCAATAAAATGGACAAAAGTAGGAGAGTGAGAAACTCACCTGCTAAGGAAGATTACTAGGACAACTAACAAGCATTGGGCAAAGCAGAGGATGGGAAATCTCCATCCTGGAAGACAGTAAAAACCTAGAGAAGGTCCAGAGAAACTTGTATGGTTGGCCTTGCCCTGAGGAAAGACTTGAACTAGATGACAGCTAGGGGTCCCTTCCAACCTGAATTTTTCAATGTTTCTGTGATTTCACATCTATTATTCCTTTCAATTTTCTTCTGTGTGTTCTTCTTTGTAGTTTTGTGTGCTGTGCTCAGTCATTTTATCTGAAACATACATGAGAAGCAATTTTGTCAGATTTCAGGATCTACTGAATGATGATTTTGGGATTCAGCAGAGATGGCCAATATTTCACCTTCTCAAATGTCTTTCTTATACATCATGGCTTGCGTGTTTCATTGACATTCCAATCTCTAAGACCTCCTGTTGTGATACTAGAGTAGTAAAATAATCTGTTACACAGGTAGGTAAGAGGAAAGGAGAGAGTGTCACACACTAGTAGAAGATTCTGGAGCAGTTTCATTAATTCTGCTTTTATACACACACTTCTCTCTACAGTAGTACAGTTCTTCCTTTTGATTTCTCCAGCACACTGCCAAATGTGAAGATAGGGATCTTGAGCCACCTCCCTTAACTGAATGAAATCTGTGGTCTAATCCAGCAGAGTATCAAAAGCACTGAAATACAGACCCAGGAGGAGCCTTATCTCACAGAAGTTAGAGCAAAGAAGAGAATAAAATGGACTGCCAACGTTGCATCCAGTCAAGCCAGGAATGCCAGGCCTTTTCTGAAAAGAAACCACACAAGGTTCACTCATCTTTTCTGTTGCCATTGGTAAAAAATAAGCAAATGTTCCTGTACCTTCTTCTATATAAATATTTCCAGTAAGTTAATACGAGGATATAGGAGCATGAATTATTCCTATGCTTGCCAAGTACCTTGATATCTCTGGAAAAAAAAGTCTGTGAAGGTTTTAGCCATTATTAATCAACATGATTATCGATTTTTGCAGAATACTGCCTGCTTGGAATAGTGTAATGTCACTGTAAGTGGTACAATAGTGCAACATAAACCAGAGCATGGTCTGTGTTTCTCAGGCACACATGAGACACAAACACACACAAACATACAGTGCTCTGTGATCCAGCCATCTCTGCTCCTACCCTGGCTTCAGGGCAGCAAAGGCAATATTCAGGAATCTCAGCTGCTCCAATGGGTATTTAATATTGCAATAACCAACAGAGGAACTGAAGGGCCAAAGAGAGGAGTCAGCAGTAGTGTGTTTGCTCAATCTGTGCCTAACAACTCCTCCATGTGCTCAAACAGTGCTTTATGAGTAAATTGTGTAATTTCCTACCAAGTTTGCACAACACACTTTGGTTTGGGATGTAGACCTGTGGTTTGTGTTGGCTGCATGCAGACAGCCATTTCAGCATTCCTGCAGCACTGCAAGCTCAGGAGCTGATGGAAACGTGTTGTTATCCCAGCAAAAGAGAAATCCATCATTAGTGCTGGGCACTTGGGCTCCTCAGACAAGGATCAGGTTTTCTGTGTGCAGTCCAGGATCACCAGGTTGCTGGGGGAAGAGCAGAAATAACTATATAAACTTCACCCACATGCAGTGATGAAGCACCTTCCTAGAGCTGTTAGCCTGGGCCTTTATCCATTTGGGATCCATATTCTGCACCCTGTCAAGTCAGGGGATTCAGCCCTCCCAGGGGCTTTTCCTTAAGAATAAAATCCACTCTTTTCTTTTGGAATTTGTGAGAGCATCATGCTAAGGAAGGAGGTGTATGCACTCTTCCATGAGGAATATTCAGAGCATTGAAGACAGGGCAGGTAGCACCAGTCCCTGACCAAGGTTTGGGACAGTCTAAGTGACTGATTTTCAACCTCTTTCTGGGACTATTCATGCACTACATCTGAAAATCATCTGCACAAGCAGATGAACAGGACAAAGTTTATACTATAGGATTCCTGCTATGAAGGCATCTCCTTAATATTAACATTTTTACTTGCTCTCTTCCAGACAAATGTATCTTGAATACCTCTCAGGTGGAAGATGGGAGAGACATTCTCTTTGAGGACATGGTGGCTTGGACCAAGGGGTGTAGGGAGAAATGCTGGCCCTGGTAACTCTGAGCATGGGCAGAAAACGGTGCCATGGTGTCCATCAGCAGCTTAATGAAGAGGATGACCAGGTGCAGTGCTCAGATCCTATTTACTCACAGACAATGATCATTTAGCTCAGATACAGACTCATGCATCTATTTAAGGATGTGCTGTGTTTACCTCACAGTGTACCAAGGTCCCTTGGGCGATGTTCTGTTTCTGCTACACTTCCTCCCAGATAATGATTGATGTATTTTCTTTCTTTCTCTTTAGTATTTACACCTGATGGTGGATAACAGGTATAGCAACGCTGGCACAGCTATGGGCACAGACTCTCCCATACAAGTGTAATCAGCATTTCAGGTTATAAAGTTTTTGATGACAGACAGTATCTTTCTTGTGAATAGACAGGTACTTTCTAGCCAAACCAGTCTGAACCCTCACCAGCTAAGTACTATCATCATCTCTGTCCCTGTCTCTTAGGTTAGAAGTTTGGGCATGTTTCACCTCTGAAATTCCTGGAGCAAAACCTTCAGACCCTGGCGTGCTGTGATGGATGAGGGGAGGGTCTGGACCTCCAGAGAGCTCACCCGGGCAGGACTCTGCCCAGGTGGAACTCAGAGGCAACAGAGTGATGGTGAATGGAGCACAGATGTCAGCATGGACAGGCCAAATCTGAAAATCACTAGAATTGTTTCATAAACAACATGGAGGATAATTAATGACTCCATTATAAAGACATAGCTATGGAAACAATTTCAAATTGACTTTTGGCAGACATTTTTGGCAGAACTGATATGGAATACCAGAGAGGGCCTCACAGGATTGAGATCTGTTTGCTGCACTCAGCATTTGCCCGTTGATTCCTAGGGAAGCAGGACAGGATCACAGAATGGGTAAGGCTGAACTATCCCGTAGAGATGTTATATAATACTCCTTTCAGTCTGCCAAGCACTCACTTGCTCTTCCTTGAACTCATTTCTGCTGCAGTCCCTTCAGCCCCACACTCTGTTCCCACGTTTCACAAGTTAAGTTTCGTGACTTGTTTGATAGGCTTTCTGACTGCTTTACTGCCCTGCAATCCAAGGATAATTTTAAGTGCCTTGACATTTCAGGTGCTTCTTGAAATTTTTAGGATTTCAGATGAAGACCCGTTAAAAAATTCAGTCCCTTCAGTCTTTTAATGCTCAGAAGTCTCAGCCTTCTAATGCAGTTTGTCTTGTAGCAAGTGATTAGCTGTCTCATTAAAAAACAAACAAAACAAAAAGACCAACAGGAAAAAAAAAAAGAGAAAGGAAAATTATGCTTATGTGTCCAGGCAAGGAAATGACACACATCCACCTCCTTTCTCAAGCAAACAAACAGCTTCAGAGCAGTTGTTTGGGTCACAGCTGCCTGAAGAGAGCTGAGTGCTGAGCTCCAGCCTTGCTCACTCAGGACATCAGAGGAATGCTGCCCCTAGTTATAACCAGCAAGCAGAGCTGAACCAGTGGCAGTCTAACCACACAAAGATACAAATCTGTCTGTCACTTCATTCTGCACAAGCCCATATTTTAAGTAACTGTACACAAAAGCCACTGCAGCCATAGCAACACCTTTTAAACAAACTGCTCCTCAATGTAGTTTTTTTATACATTTATGTAACCCCTTCTAAGACAAATGTAAGGGGGGGTGTGTCTCTATGGCTATGCATATATGCACATTGATAAATAGATAGATAGATAGATAGATAGATAGATAGATAGATAGATGTACACACATGCAGAATTATGGTGATGCTCTGTAAGTCAGAGCTCTGTGAAGATGCTCAGGGACTCAAAGCACTGCTCACCACCCTGCTAGGGGGAACCCCACCTAGAAAAGGCCAGGTCACCCCAGTGCCAGCTCAGCCACCAGCCTGGCAGCAGACTAACCCAGCAGAAAAACAGGGAGTCTTTTTCTTCAGTGTTACAGAGCTGATGTGGCTGGTGGGAAAGCCCAGTGAGTATAAGAGCAAGCTGGAGGGAGCAGACAGACTGGAGGAAGAGACATTGCTCTATCAGCATCTTTTCATGAGATCGATCCAGTGCATCCACAGCTCCAGTTGTCCTCCTGGAAAAGCCTTTTTCTGTCCCCCTTGACTGTGGAAGGAAGCCAGGGAAACAAGTCTTCCTTGTCTTAGCCTTCCAAAATACCCCTTATATTGCTTACACCAGGATTTATGACAGCTTAACTAAACAGATCGTGGGACCGTTTAAAGCAAATCCATGGAATTCGGGACACGTGAATTTCCACAGTTCAACCACATCCGTTGGCTTTCATTTCTTCTCTGTTCTCGTCCTCTTTTGCAACTTGTCCGAAGGAGCATTGCATGGCCCTGCAGCTTGAGGGCTCTTCAAGACGTTTCTGTTATTTGAAGACAACTGGTAACGGGAGGGTTTCAGAGGAACAGCTCAGAGAGAATATTAACACACTTCAGAGTGGAATTATGTGGCTGTGACAGGGAGAACAGCTTGGACATTTTACCCCAGGCCTCTCAAGTCAGAAGAGAGGAACACAATCCCCCCAAGGCAAAATACCATAATATTTCTTACTAGACGCCCTGTACCCATGAAAATTGCCTTTCAAAATTGCTCAAATAATAGGAAAATAAACATTAAACGTTCTTCTAACATGTGTTTTCTTTAAGATTAATATTTTGCAACTTTATATATACACTGTGAATAATTTAGTCTGATTATTTAAACTGCCACATGCACACCTACTCTTTAGCACTATAAATCCACCTCAGAAATGTAAAAACCTGGATTCATTCATTCAGAAGCTCACCTTGCAAATCTATAAAATTACTTAATTAATTTTTATATTACAGAAAGATTAATTAGGGAAAACTCTTGGATCAATTGGAGCAACCAATGTTTGAAATGAATTTATGATCATGCAATTATTTCATATGTTGTATTTGAGTAAATTGCTGCCTAAGAGAAGGGAAGAATATTATAGGATGGACTTTGCAAATATTTTTCCTGATTTTAACTATTCTAAACTTGTGATTTGCTGGTAGAAAATCTGAGCAAATGACGGAAGGGCTTTTACTGAAACACACAAGGAAGAGCTCTGTAGCCAGGAACAGACAGTATTCTCAAGTCTCTTGCTGAGCCTTTAAGTTTCTTAGAGTGTCAGGGGCTTCAGGACTGATCTCTAGAAAGCAGAGTTGTAAAATCATGGATTCTGTGTCTTGTTGAGAAAGTTTCCTCAGTTCCTGGGAAAAGCATAGAGGTAGAAAGGGGTATAGTGCTAGAACCAGGCTTCACTAACATATAGACATAATTTCTGCTGATTGTAATTGATTCAAGACTCTGTCCATGCTACAGACCAGACATTTAAAATCATTAATTTGGTCTGGCTCACTGAATGTTGAAATCCTCACAGTAAATGAAGCCAAATTAGCTAAGACTCTGTAGACTTCTTTGAGATATAGTAGAAGAAAAGGGTAAAAATAACAGAAAAACCAGGGCAGAAGAGACAACTGCCTTACACAGGGCGCTCCAAATGGCAGATTGCTGGTCTGAGGAGCAAGGTGCAAAGCATCTCTTTATGCCCGTGGCTGAGCCACCATCTCATGGACAGTTAAGTTTGAGGAGCAAGTGATGGGTAATCAGGTTTTAACAATCATGCCAGTGGTGAGAAGGGAAAGAACCTCTTGCAGCCCAGTCAGGGTGGACTGACACTGGGGGACACAGGGCATGGCTGGGCTCTGGGGACACTGTGCAGAGCTGGGTGAAACCTGGGCAGCAGAACACAGCAGTCTGCACAAGGAGTGATCCACATGTTCCTGCTGAGCAGATGGAGCACAGATGCTCCCCAGAACTACAGCTTGTGCTCTGCTGGGTGAGCAAAATCTCCAGTGTGGGGGGCAAAACAAATACACACACCTCAGCTGAGCTAACCAGTCTGCCCAGTAGCCACCAAGCCTTGCTCAGTGTATCAGCAGGATGGAGGGATGCAGGGATGGCTGCTGGATCCAGCTCTTTGGATGCTTGTGACCTAAGAGCAGATTTTGGCATGTGGCTTACAGGACAAGAGAGTCAGAGAGCTCATGGCTCCACAGCTAAGCTGACATTTCCCTTGCAGAACCAACATTTCCCTTGCAGAACCAACATTTCCCCTGCAGAATCGTGTCTGATGATTGTTTTCAGTCTGTGGAACCATCTGGGATGCTTTTTCCTATATTACAGGCTCTACCTTGTTGCTTTTCTCTTCCCACAGCATATTGGCCCTTCCAATGCTCAGCAGTCCTGCAATGAGATTTTCTCGCCATAATTCATCCCACTGGGGTAGTATGGAAAACAGGATGCTGTAACACACACACAAAATGCACCATCAGTCTCAGCTGAAGGCTGAGGAAAATATTGCACTGCTGTCCTCCACGAGGCTCCAGCCTGGAAAACAGCAACTTGAAGCTGGCTGTGGCTGCAGCAGAGCTGTTGGGATATGCTGATGCAGCTGCAGTGACTGCATGCATTTCCCATCTAATGTCACTGACTTCCAAGCCTCTCCTTGGGGCTCTCTGGAAGTTGCTTTATGCTGCCACAGCCCTTCATGCAGATGTCGTCAAATGAATTCACAGCCCTTACTTAGTAAGGAGCTCCCATTAACTGGAACTAAATTTAGCCCAGTAGTTCCATGTTGAAAGATGCTGTATAGAAATGCAAAATGAAAACATTAAAAATTAAACAAGGCAAAGATCTAAAATACTAACCTTACCACAATGTGTTCAGCTCAGTCTTCTCTGTATTCTCAGTGGTTTTTCCAACCAGCTCTTCCATATAAATTTATTTAATTATGGAAGCCTTGGTGTCATTATTTCAAAAGAGAGGACCCAAAGTTTTTTTCCAGTTATAGCTAATGAACTGATCTCACTGACTGTGGGGAGAACAACATCCAGGTGTTAGCAATAAATTCGAAAATCTGAAGTGTTCTAGTCACCTTATGCTGCAAGGTTCCACTCCTAAACAGCACATCTAAATGGGTTGTAGGAAAAGAACAACTGGTGAATAGACTGACAGACTAGTCTATGGTTAAGTATTTCATAAAATTTAATGACTCACTGGACTTACTTTGAAAGAGGGTTTTATTTAACAAAATGCCTTTTCTTGACATGCTCCTATCCATATATAACTTATGTTTTTTTCCCTGACATATTCATACCCTGTACTTAAGCTAATGATAAATGTATGAGATTTATACAATATTAAAAAATGGAAAATTAATATAAAGTGTGATTGAACTTCTCAACAAATGCTTTTTCTTTTAAAAAATGAACTATTGGTGTGTCTGTGCATCTCAAGTTTATATTTTACTTTATTATTAATCGACACGAACTGTGTGCTTTGATGTCTGAATTGAACAGCCTTTTACTGCAACTGTTTCCTTTAATGTAAAATGTGTGTGGCATAAGACTCATTGCTAATTGCAACCTTATGTTAATATTCTGCAGAGTCCTCCTGACCTCATTTACAAAAGCATAAGAAGCCGAGGCCGGCTGCTAATGGATGCATGCTAAGCCTTTTCTCTTCACTGGGGTTTTTTAGCATAAATGGAAATGAACAAATTCTAAATCTTAAAATGCAAGCCCTTGGGCATCTAGGGAGAGTTTGGATCTAGACCCAAACTTTGAATTTCCAGGCCAGATCCAGGTGCTGCAGCACAGGTTCCCTGCTTTTGCTGCTGATCTGTTTTGCTCTCAGAAATGTGACCTCAGCGTGGAGCAATATAAACCATTAAATAAAACACATGCTGCCCTCTTCCAGCTGGAGCTGTGATAGCCTCACTAGTGCAGGAGGGGTTGGCTGTGTTCCCTCCTCTGCCCTCTTTTGATTTTCCTGTAAATTGTCCAGCCTTATATTTATGGTGTTACCGACATGGAGCTGGGAGCAGCCGCCTTTCCCCAGCCAGCTCCTGGCTGTCAGCTCCAGCCTTGGAGCTTTAAACAGTTTTCTCTTTGCAAAAACAACTACCTTGTGACCCATTTCGCTGTATTTAGTTTTAGCACTTGCAATACAGACAAAACGAGACTAAAGCCTGACATCTTATGAACTGCATGCTGCAAAGAGCATCTGGAAACCTGGCTCAGGGAGGTGCTTGAATAAGTTTTTAATGCAGTCCATACGATGCAGGCACAATTCTAAAACAATTGTGGTGTGGTACACACTGTGTTTTTAGCTGTGAGGGGAAGGGATAGACAAGGTGAGAGCACATGAAGTGTGTTTGTGGCAAAGGTGGGAGAGAAGGACTTGTTCCCACAGACCCTTCCAACATTGCCAGGTACGTGGGGTCTCATTCCTGGGGTTGTCCTGTGCCCAGGACAGGAGCTGGACTCAATGATCCTTGTGGTTCCCTTTTATCTCAGGATATTGTACAATTCATTGGTTCTGTGGCAGCCTGCCTGGCTGCTTTGGGCTCACCTGCATCCCAACGTGATGGACTTACTGCAGCTTCCCCAGCTGCCATCTGTCACCTGTCCTAGCCCTGGGACACACATTCTAGCTCACCCAGCTATGTTTCAGATAGCACATTCCCACCTCCCAGGGGCATAAGCAGGCAGAGCAGGGGTCTGGAAGTACAGGAGGCAGTTTACCCCGGCTTCAGAAATTGTCACCTGTTTTATTTGACAGCTAAGTCCTTGCCTGTTGTCTGTACAGCAGCCATACTGCTTTACTAGAGAGGTGGCACTCTCTGGTAAAAAAGGCAGGTGACAGTCTTACACATGTGCAAAATTCAAACAAAATCTATCTTTTGCTATTTAATTCCATGTGGGTTTTTTGTTTGTGTGTTTGTTTGTTTGTTGGTTTGGTTTGGTTTGGTTTGGTTTTGGTTTTGTTTTTTTCTTGCAAGGATCACAAAATGGGTAAGATTGGAAGAAAACACATTGGCTATTTTGGTCCACCTTCCATGCTCAAGCAAGACCATCCCAGAGCACATGGCACAGGACTGCATCCAGATGGTGTTTGAATGTCTGCACTGAGAGAGACCCCACACCTTCTCTGGGCATCTCTTCCATGCATGGTCAGGTGGAGCCTCCTGTGCATCAGTTTCTGCCCGTTGCCTCTTGTTCTATTGTTTAGCTCCACCGAGAAGAGCCTGGCTCCATCCTCTTGCCACCCTCCCTTCAGATATTTATACACACTGATGAGGTCCCCTCTCAGTCATCTCCAGGCTGGACAGGCTCAGCTCCATCAGCCTTTTCTCATACGAGAGATGCTCCAGTACCCCAATCATTCTCTGCTGTCCTTCACTGGATCTGCTCCAGGAGCTCCACGTCCCTCTTGTATTGAGAAACACAGAACAGACACAAAATTCCAGATGTGCCTCAGCAGGGCTGAGGAGAGGGGCAGGACCACCTCCCCGACTGTCTGCCAATGCTCTTCCTAATGCACCCCAGGATCCCATTGGCCTTCTTGGCCACAAGGGCTCACTGCTGGCCCATGGACAGCTTGTTGCCCACTGAGGCACCCACAGGTGCCTCTCCCCAGAGCTGCTTTCCAGCAGGACACCCCCAGCCTGTGCTGGTGCCCAGGCTTGTTCCTCCCCAGGTGCAGGACCTGCATTTGCATTTGTTGAATTTCAGTAGGTGGTTCTCTGCCCATCTCTCCGGGCTGTTGAGGTCTTTCTGCAGGGCTGCACAGCCCTCTGGGGTATTGGCCACTCCTCCCAGCATGGGAGGATGGCGTGTATTTTTAATTCATACTGCGGTGCTACATTTTAAGCAATAAAATGACACTTTTACTGACAATTTAATTTCACAGGGTTGGGGACACGGAGACATCCATTGGAGACTTTGTGTCTTTTTGGGGCAGATAACTTAAATCATTTTTGATGGTGTTTCCCACTGTGCAAGGCAGAGTGCTGATGTTTCCCCCCATGCGAAGTGCAGTGATGACCACTAGTGCACCAAGCTTACAGCCCCTGCAGAGCTCACTTGCAGAATGAAGAAGATCCTTATAACTAAGGAGCTACAAAGATGCTAATTATCATGATTTTGTGTTCTTTCACGTGCTGCTTGAAGTGGGGACTTGAGTTTTTAAAACATTTTTATGCTAATGCTTTATTTGATTTTTTTTTCCTAGAGATTTGCTAAGTGTCAAATGTAATGACTTCAAGTTGAAGCACAGCACTTCGAAAGGAGTGTGTGTGACCTTTCCACAACCTCACTGAACAGCTCCGACGAAATTTCCAGGCAAGCTAATTAATACACGGGTACAGCACCAGGCGGGTGTACCTCCAGCAGCTTAACTCTCAGCCGAGAGGATGAAATCCTCCTGCCCTCCTCACAGCCACATCTCACTAACAATGATGGATTTGGGACCTAATCAGGCATTAAAACAGAGGATTAGTGAGCTGCAGACCGCAGCGATCATGGCTCGGTTTGCAGGGCATGCAGGGGACTGGCAAAAATTGCCAAGCATGCTCCCACTAAATTAATGTCTATGTACCTGAAAAACCTCTGTGGGCAGCAGAGGCTACTGGGCTTCATATATAAATGTGATGATTTTGAAAGATCAGCAGAAAAAGCAGCTGAGAACAGGAGCTTAATGGGAAATTTTCATAGAGGAGCAGGTATAGGTAGGTGAGTGTGAAACATTGAATACAATCCAAGTGTGGTACCACACCCCACTGTCTTACATTTAAACAACCCCCTTTTTGAAGATGTGGCTTATGTAACAGGTTCAGAGACTGTAGGGCTCACTTTCACCTGTGTCCAGAAAAGGGGCCACAAGGAGAATATATGCTCCTAGGTTTTCTGCTTTGGCTACACTCAAGGGAAGGAGAAATTGAAGTAGGAAAAGAGCACAGCATTAAGAGAAGCAGGAGTTGGAGGTTTCAGAGCTAAAAGAAATGTGTAATTGTCTGCTTTAAGATCCTTTTCTTGGCTGAGTTGATCATAAGAAGCAAGATATTTAGGTGGCCATTGCTATGCATACAATCATAAATAATTTGGTGCAATAAATACTGGGCTTGCACGTCAGTCATGGAAGGTGCTGAACTCCCTCCATCTCTGACTCCTGCCACAGGTCTTCCTGTGGCATGTGTGTGCAACAACTTGGTGGCTCTGGAGGAAGATGCTGTTGTCAGGCTGTGTCACCTCTCCAGAGCCTCTAGAAGCCAGTCTGGCACCTTGGATACCTGCCAGCCATGCTGAATGAGGGAAGGACCCATCCCACCATTTGTTTTACACAAACATGGCAATGCTTGCTGCATGACTGTGAGGCAAAGCCATCCATCCTGGATCAGGGCTGGGCAGGCAGATCTGATCATTGTTGGTATTTTCACATAGCTGCTGTGTGAATTATTTCTCCTGCAGCTCGTAGCCCCTCTGGAATTGCTTTTAGAGGTGTGCCAGCACCTAAGTCTGGTGATATTTATCACTTCCCTGCAGATCTGAGCCCAGAGCTGTAATTCATTCAGAACCTTTGCTCCCCCCACCAAGCAACCTGTATAGAAAAGCAGCACTCACTGTGTTGGAAACAGGAGTGTGGGTACAGGGTGCTGGTTCCAGCTAATGAGGGGCAGAGGTGAAAAAGGCATCTTACAGTATGGTCTTGAAGGGATCCTCTGTGGGATCCAGGAATAGCACCCTGGAGCCACATCAAAGCACTGTCACTTCTCCAGGGGCTCCAGCATGGTGACAAGAGCCCATGTGAGCAGCTGCTGCTGTGTTGTGCTCTCACAGCAGGTGTGTGTCTGCTGTGCTCTCAGTGCAGTGTCATAGAACTTCAAGAGGATCACCTTTATTCTCTGAAATCTGTTGCTGGCCAGTGCTCTCATACAGTCATAACATTAACAATCTCCTGTTTCTACCAGCAAATTATTCTGTTACCCAGGACACCTTTGTCCCTCTCATGTCCTGCTTACTGAATAAAAAGCACCACTTCTTCCATCAGGGGCCCAAGTCTCAGCTCTCTGAGTTTTCAGGAGGCTGAAGGCAGAAGAGAGAACAGTTGGCAAATGGACAGTAAGAAAAAGATCTGATAAAATAATTGAGTGGTTCAGCAAGTGGGACTGGCAACAGAAGGGAAAGCAGCTGAAGAGAGGGAAGGATTTAAAACTGGAAGTGTCACTGGATGATGAAGTGGTGGCAGAGTGGAAGGCAAATGCTGGCAAATGGGAAAGTGCCTGTGGCACTTGGCCCTTTCATATAGGCACAAAACCCACTTTGGGATCTTGTGGGAGCTCTGAATGGTTTGAGAGTCTTCTTTATCACGTGTGCTGTGTGAATTGCTGGAAGATCCTAAAGTAGTGCTGCCCACTGGATTTGGAAGATGATGTTTCCATGAAGTGCCTGAGTAGAATGGTGTTTCACTGCCTTTCTCCAGTTTGTGCTCCCTAAAATTACTCTGAGGACCAGACTGGCTGTCCAGCAAATGTGAGCTTTGCTTTGGAGCCACAATGGTGGGCAAACAAAAGCACTAAAGGCAACCACAGGGCACTGATGCCTCTTGCACATCTTGCTTTTCTCAGAGGTGGATTACAGCTCCCATATCTTTCACACCTGAGACAAGAAGAGAAGGACGTAAAGTATATCTCCCACTGACTGCACAGGATGCTACTTTCTTTACAGGTAGATCCTTCTACACTGACAGCCCATCAATGAAGGGGTCCCGTGGGATGGATTTTCTGTGGTCAGCACATAAAGCAGGTGGTCCAATACCTTTATAAAGTGGAGTGTAGAGGAGATTAATTACTTCCCTGTTCAGGAGTACTGACAGATGTGTTGTGTGCACAAAAGAGAGACAAGGGAGAGCTGCCATCTGCTGTTGGAAAAATCCTGGTTCGTCCTTTAGCCCAGGCACTGCTGAGAGCTGCCTGTGGCTCCTTCGTGCCAGAGGCTCCCATCCCGCTGGGTTAGCACACAGAGCAATATTCCACAGGGGAAACAGGAATCCACCCGCCGTGCACTGGGGAGCAGAAAAGTTTGCCCTGAAGATCTGCTCTGTTCTCATGTGTAAATCAGGAAGAAGGGGATGGATTTACTGACCTTTCAAGCTATCCATACCAGCAGCAAAGCAAAGAGAAAAGAAGGTATGGCAAAGTCACTGTGCCTCCAGGAGGGACTTCAGTGGAAAAATCAACCCCACCTTCAAATATAAGCCACACAAATAGTCAATTGATTGGTATTTAGACCTGTTCACTGCAGTGGTTTTTCAAAAAGCTGAGCATTCTGTATAATCACATAAATTAAAGAATTGGTGATGTGCTACACTCCTAAATTCTGGGTACTTAGGGTCAAAAAGACCATTAATCACTAACTGAAAAGGCAGCTCATTTATTGAAATGCCATTTTGAGTCATTCAAAATTATTTATTTGCTTCTGAAAACATGTTTACTTCTATTTTCTAAATGACATTTTACGTCAGCTAAATGTCACTGTATTATTTTTTACAAGAGAAGACATCCAAGTATTTAGTACAAATTAAAGAAAATATTTAAATTTTAAAAAGTCCTTTAAATAGCAAGTTAATCTTCAAAGAAAACCCAAAGAAACAAATTTGAAAATTCTGTATACAAAGGTATCTCTTACTTATATTTTTTTTTTCCAAAAGAAAAAATGAATGAAGAAAAAAGCAATCCACTAAAAAACAATCATGGTCATTTACAAGGAAACCACATAATTCAATAATCCAGGACCAGATCTTTCATAAGCAAATACAAATTCATAATACAGCAGCACGGTGCTAATTTGACCTGAAAGTAAACATTTTTCAGTTATTATGTTGAATTTTTTCACTGCAAACTGGTATTTTACTAAAGGATAAAAAGAAAAAGATAATAATGCTAGAGTATGTGTACTAAACTCAAATTATTTTCCAGTAGGAATGCTGGGAGGAGCAGTAATAATAGTTAAAGATGACTGTTCAGTCAATTCAGTTGTTTGCATTGGTGAATTTTTGAGTAATGATATTCTGCTCTGGTAGATGCATATGTGTGTGTCTAAACATAAGCTTATAGTCCATGTCTGAAGCTTTTGACCTCTTTACCTTTTACGTAATGATTGAGTTATAAAAGAAAAAATAAAACAACAACAAAAAAACCAAAACCCCATGGTGATAATTCAAAAAGAAAATATTGATTTAATGCAGTAATTATGCACAAGGCCGGGTCTGACAAAACTGTAAAATTCTTTTTTCCCCCAAAGAGATAATAGGAATTTTATCCCACTATACTTCAAAGGGGAAAATTCTTAATCCAACTGTGTTGATGCTTCTAACTTAAAGCAGTGTCATTTAAAGCAGGAGCTGGTGATCCCAGCAGCAGCTGTCACACACTCACTGAGTCCAGTGGACTGAATTCAGATGAGGGCAGGTGAAATCCACTTTGCAGGGCAGCTGTACTTCACACCGACCCCTTTTGAAATGAAAACCTTCCAAAACCACGGCAGTGCAGGTTTTTCTTGTGTTTGTGTGGGTTTTCAGTGGTGTTTGCCTGAGAGCAGAAGGCAGCAGTGGTTACACCCAGCAGATGCTGCAGCCAATTTTTCCACTGCAGGGACCCAGGGCTGGCAACTGGTTTTCCCAAGGTGGGTTATGAGGTGTGCTGGAGAGACACAAACAACAGCGTGATGGGGCCAGCCCTGCACAGAGTTTCTGGTGTTACTTTGGGAAGAAGGTGCTAGAGCTCCCACACTCTGGTGTCTACAGCCTGGGGCAGCTTCTGAAGGTGCCCAGCTCTCCCACAGCTCCTTGCTCTGCTGCAGAGACACCTTGAACTCGGCAGGGTTTGCAAAACCCACACAGCCCATTCCCTCCAGATACAGTGTGGTAGAGGAGAGGAGCACCTCAGCCTTTGTGCCTTTTCCTTCGAATAGACAAAGGTGAAAGTGTAAAGCTGAGCAAAGCAGTTTCAGTCACTGCAAAAACACATGCTGATCTCCCTTCAAAGCTGAAGAGAGAGCTGGAAGCCCTGAGGTCCCCAGGGCACACAGTGACAGCAGCCCAGGCAATGCCAGGCACTCGGGCTGAATCAGCCTGGCCGAGCCGGTCAGATATCCTGAGAGCTGCAGGCTACCACGGGATGGCCGTGCAGGGCAGGAAACTGCTCCAAAGCAGAAAGAAAACAAATTTAAAAAACCTTTCAGACAGTTGCCAATAAAGTTTTTTTGGCTCTGTGTCTGGGCATGGCTCCCAAATGCAGCCTCTCGCCCTTGGATAAAGCACTACAGCCTGGAATGAGAGTCAGATGCGTGGGAGGAGTGCATGTGTCTGTGTCTGGGCTGGGAAACATGTGTACTCTAGTGCCTAGAAAAAGCTTTTTACTCTGGGCCTTGCTCCAGAAAACCTCTTTCCTTGCTTTTACAACTGTCCCCTGTTCCTTGGGACTACCCAGATGTTTAACCCAGCCTGAGGACAGGGAGCTGAGGAGTTTTCTCTGGGCCATTCCCTCTGATCCTCAGGCCTGGGAGCAGCCAGCCTGAGGCACAGCACCTCTGTTCCTCAGAGGTGGCTGCGATGGGGTGGGATGGGATGGGATGGGATGGGATGGTCACCAGGCTGTGGGGTGACCTGTGTGCAGCACTGGACCCACAGCTTCTGGCTGTACCTGTTGGGAGGGGATCGAGTCTCAGCCTCAGCAGAGAGGGCAACAGCCAAATATCTTGGGGGGCAAAAGAAGAGAGGGAGGAAGAGGGTTGTTGTTGGTTTATTCCTGCTATTTTATCCTGACATTCTGGTAATGAGTGGATTGATTGTCACTTTTAAAAAATCCATATCCTGGAACTTTGCAGTTATGCGGGAATTTCAGTCTCAAATGAAAGGCAAACAGGAACCACCACCACCATCAAACCTTGTGTCCTTAGCCTGCCAGACTGCAGCGAGAAGCTAGGGGAGGAAAGAAAACAAAAAACGAATACTTTTCTTTTTCACATCAGAATTTGAACCCAATTTGAACCGGGGCGGGGCAGCCTTAACCCGGGGGACGCGGGTGCGAACGGGACCCGGGGGGCGAGGATGGAGAGGCGCTGGTGGAAGCGGAGCGAGGGCGCTGGGGATGAGCTGAGGCTCCGTGCCCCCGGTGGGGCGGAGGGATGGAGGGCTCGGCTGTCCCCGGGCGGTGCCGCCCGCCCCGGCCCGCCCCGCACACCTCGGCCCGCCCCTGGCGACCTGCGGGACCGGCGGTGAGACTGCTCCGGTGAGATTGCTCCGATGAGACTGCTCCGGTGCGGCTGCTCCGGTGAGACAACTCCGGCGTGGCCGCTCCGGTGACACGGCTCCGGTGACACTGCTCCGGTGGGACAGTGAGATTGTTCCGGTGTGGTTGCTCCGGTGTGGTTGCTCCGGTGACACTGCTCCGGTGACACTGCTCCGGTGACACTGCTCCGCTGCTCTCCTGCCCGCCCCGCCAGGTGACATCGCGGGCGGAGCAGCCGCTGCCCCGGGCGGCTCCGGACGCGCGTCCCCAGCCCGGTCCCTCCCGGGGCACTCCGCCGTGTCCCTGGGGACAGGCGAGGGACCTGCCGCACCCCTGTCAAGGAAACCCGAGGGGAAACCCACACGTTTGGTTCTGTTCAGCAGCGCGGCTGGTGGGTGAGAAGCGCGTTTGAGTGTTTTTTAACCCGCCCCTCAAAACAGCTCGGGAAAATGCTTGAGGAGATGGGGTTAATCTAGAATGATCATCACTGTCTGTGCCATTTACAGATGCCAAGCTGAATTTATTACATCTGCCTCAATTGCCTAAATAGTTGGAAATATTATATTTTTACTATATTTTAGGATTCTAGTCGTTGGGATGGGGCAGCCCGTGCAGGCAGAAATAGCCTTGTTTGAGTGTGCATGATGTGGATAAAGCAGTTACAGAAAGTATTTTTGAAGTGTTGGATGTTGACTATAGCTATTTTGGTTTGTCTCCAGTGTACTCAATACTGAGTTAATAATCCAGCAACTTCTGTTATGTATTTGCTGAGTATTGTTCACTAATTTAATGGCTTTCTTGTGGTATGGGTAGATAGTTCAGTGTAAGTTTTAAATAATTTTGCCTACAGCAATTTTCAGTGGATAATGTTGGAATGTGTTTATTTTAACCCAAGCATTCTTTCTCCTACCTTATCAGCTATCTTTATTCCTACACAGGCCTTATCATAGAGGTATTTATTCATAATCCTTTCTTTGCAGGCTTAATACTCTACACAGAAAGTGAGGCCGAATAACGTGCACATGCTGAGTACTGGAGGAGAGGGTGAAGGACATCCTGTTTTATTTCAGCAGTGTTGTTATTCTTTGGGGTGAAATGAAGAATTTGATTTTGTTTTGGAAACACTCATATTTCTGATGCAACCGAACCTCAGTAACCTTTTTGCAGTACAGATTTCAGCAAATTATTTTTTCTCTCGAACAAAGATGCAGAACTTGTCGGTGGTAGAAAGTCTTGCTAATACAGACATATCGTGCTGTGAGCCTCCAAAAGACCTGGCAGCTGAGGCAGGTGCTGTGTCTCTCGGTGAAAGTGGCTGTAACTGGAATGAAAGAACAAATAATGAAGAAATTGTTAACCTTGAAGCAATGCAGCAAAGCGTCCCTGTAATGAACAGCAAACAGAGAAGTTATGAAGGGTTTTCTGAGGGCAGTTTTAGTACCTCAGAACCCAGTGGTTCCTGGGGTGATTTTGAAAGCTTCAAGGAGCCCTTAGACAAATCAGAGAGATTCATTTGTAACCCTGAAGATTTGGTGAAGTCAGCAAAAGCTTCTGGAGCCGATCGGGACCGGAGCAGCGGAGGCTGCAGCATTTCTGCTGCCCAGGTGTGTGCTGAGCCATCTCTGTGCCGAGGGATGCAGGATGCTTCGGGCTCTCTGAATGAGGTACGTGCTCACAGCAAACCAAGGACCACAAATGTTTGTGTCACTGCCTCCTACACCTCCGGATTTGTATCTGTCCTCCCTGTAGAAGTTAATGCTGCACATGGCGAGAAACTGTCCAGCTACTTCGCAGCTACCTCAAGTGGAACAAAAGCTACTTCTTTACAGTGTTTGACAAATACTTAAGCTGTGCTGCTGGAGAGCTTTGAAGAATGTAATGCACTATTTTGCTTCTAGGCACTAGGAATAAGTAGGCACATGGGCAAGTAAGCACGTAGGCACCATGAACCTTGCCCTAAAGGACATGCAATTTAAAATTTAGACAAGAAAGAGCATAGGGAACAGCAAATCGGGAAGGTGGGTGACAAAAGCAGGGTGGACAGAAATTCTGTGAGTTGCCTGCAAACTTACTCAAGTAAGCCCACATACCATTGAGTTAGAAATTGGCAAAAACAATGTCTTTTGTTGTTTAGTATACTCCCTGAATAATATCAACAGTTTTTCTGGAATTTTAGACTGATGGTGACACACAAGAAATTAATAGAAATTATAGAATTCATTTTTTAGCATAGGATATAACATTCACTCTTACAATGCTAGAGCTAAAATTCTGAGTAAATAATGCAATGATTCTTATCAGCACACAAAAAAAAAAGGGTTCAGGTAAAGGATTATACCTTGTTGGGATAAATGTATTTCCATGTGGACCAAACATGCATCAGCAAAGGAAAGGAAAGTAACAAAAGGGAAGAAAGAACATAGAAATACAGAACAAAAGCCCCTTGTTCTTACTAGTTTCATCCTAAATAACAACATTTGAAAAAAGGGAGCAATCATGTCAGGCTTCCATGGGGTTAATCTGTAGCAGTAATAACTTACTGCTTGTAGCCTGTTGGGTGAGTTTTAGTATGTGTAGAGAACCGAGACTTTTCTGGAGACAGGATTTCTTGCCCTTTGCCTAGGAATTTTACTTGTTGCCGAGGTATTACTAGAAACAGTACAAAGATGCAGGTGGGAAAAGCTGCCCACACTGATTGAGTGTAGACACACAAAAATACCTGTGCACAGAGAATTCACATTTTTTGTAATGCTGGAAATGGGGGACAAGAAGTTTTCTGTTGGAGAAAGAGAATGTTGTAAGGACTAAAGCTGAAATGGAATATAGCAGGTTGTTTGGTTTCTTTCCAAAAGCAATAGATCTTAATCTTACTGAAGCCTTTTCTTTATTTTGCATTTGTTAAAGGCAGAAGGAAATGTCCAGTACGAGTTAAATAAGTTAACCATACTTAGAGTTTCAAGCTGTCTTTCCTCATCTCAAAGGAGAGAGACAGGCACAGAGCTGCTGAAGATTCCTTGGAGTGTAGAATATATGTGTAGCTTGTCCTTTATCCCCGTGCTTTTTGTGTCGTTAGTTTGAGATCATAAAATCTTTGTATTGGGACTCTGGCTTCTGTATGACCAAAGAATAAAGACCAGGTGGGTTGGAAGGGACTTCTAGAAATCATCTCAGGTCGGAGGTCTGACCTTCAGTATTAATTGCTTCAGTTAATTAAATGACATCAATTGGAATCAGAATCATGTGTTTTAATATGGAAATATTCATTAATTTCCTTGCAATAGCTGGGTGTTTTTCCTACACAACTGAACACTGAGGATTTTTCATGTGCCCTTTAAAAATCGGTCTTTGAGAGAGGGATTGGTGCATGTGTTTAAGCCATGGGGTATTTTGATATAATAGGATATAGAGGATTTATTCAGAAAGTACTGATGTGAACTTTATATTGATTTTTTATAATTAGTACAAAGCCACAAGGTAAACGGAAATATACTCAAATTTTGTTTCAAAAACACTCACTGAAATAGACAGTAATAAAATAATCTCTTTATCTGTCTTGTCTAAACCATGTCAGTGACTTGTATGTGTGGTGGAGCAGCACCAAGGCTCTACAGAGATGCTGCAGTTGAGGCAGAGCTGTGCTTCCCTCGATGCACTCCCTGGGACTGTAATTTCCCCCATCCCAAAGCCAAGAGCATCTGCCTGGCTTTTCCTTGGCTCCCATCCCACTTCAACTTTGGTGCCTACCTGGAAGTTGTTTTTTTCCTAGATCATGTATCCTTTAATAAGTGTTATTTTACAGAATTCTGCTTCTCGAGCATCCGTCAGGGTCCTCCATGCTGTATCCCTGCTGAAATAATTTACAAATTGATTGAAAGTATTGTGACACTTTGGGCAAGATTCAAAGCAATTTAGCCAGGAGTCTTTGAATGTCCCAGCAGTGAATCATCAGGACCAGATTTTAGCAAGGCCTTACTTCAGGAGGGAGCAGCATGGGGCACAAATTCTGGTCCTTGAAGCATGGTCAGGAGTGCAGAAGGCTTCTATCACCTCTGTGGATTTTGCCCATTTATCCTTAGATTAAATCCATACTGTCTCAGTATTCACCCCGGTTGCCTGAGTTCAGTGTAATGAGGCTGTGGAAATGTTTGAATTACAATTAAATGAAACTATAAAAAATATGGAGTATCCATGCTTAGGGTTTTCACACTAAATTGTTGGTTGCTGGGCAAAAACCCCAAACTGACTGGTTCATTCTTGAATTTTCACACAGTGCAGCTGCTCCTGCATTGCAGTCCCTGGTCAGGGTGTTGAAGTCAATTAATTTACTTTTATTTGGAAAATCACAGTAATTCCTTCCTTGAAGGAATAAAAGGGTACAGCTTCCAAACAAGATGGCATGCCTCTAGAATAGGATGTAAATTGTGCATGTTTTCCCTTGTATATGTATTTCTTAGTTGTCAAATAACCCTCCTTACCAGTGGTTACTTCCACTGGGGCTGTCTATATCACTCCTGTGCTGTGGTCAGTCCTCCAAACCTGCTCCTCATCGCTGTTTGAGGAGCAACAAGGATTTAAATCCGGCTCTGGTTTTTAACACAGGCTGGAAAAAAGTTTGGTGCAAACACAAGGACATAGAAACATCCTCACCCCAGATTTTTTGCAGACTTGCACAGTGCAAGTATTTCTTGGTAACTGTAGCATTTGGCAGATGTGTTACATTTGAATTAGAAGTGTTTGAACACTGAGTTGGCGAAACAAGCTGCTGAATTGATGTGAACGTCAGATTTGACCTGGACTGCATTAGCTGAGCAAAAGGAGGAGTCATAAGTGTTAAACATGCAAGTCTGTGACCGAGAAGGTAGGAAGTTAAAGACTAAGGTTCACCTTAGTGAAATTCTGGGACTCTTGTTTCCTCTAATTCTAGGTATTCAAAATACTCAAAACACTGAAATATGAACTCAGTCCCTCTGATATAAAAATAAAAATAAATATAAATATAAATTCTTAAAACAATAATACAGTTTCTAAAATTATTGTAGTCTTTGGACTAGGTCCTTCATAAACTGTGGGGGTGGCCCATATGGTATATGTAATAAAAATCTCTTTTTTTCTAGGAAGACCACAGCTATGAGGAGATATTTAAGTTGGGCTTTCCAGAAGTCTTTGTACCACAGTCCAGAGAGTGCATAAGAAGCTTAGAGCAAGTTCTTGATGCAAATAATGAAGATGTTTGGACTCCTGAACTTTTGAAGAATCAATTTTGGTAATGAGTTTAGAAGGAAGAAAAAGTTCCTCATCAATTACACTGTTTCATAATTTAAAAATCAGTGGTGAACTTAATCTTTTTAGTACTATGCTTTTCAGTGTATAGCTATCACCAGTTTTGTAGCACATTGTTAAAGGAAGTGGATGGTGTTTTAGCCATTGGAAAACAATGAAAGGAATACATCAAAATTACAAATTCCTGCTTAGGGTTTTTCCTGCTGTTAGTGTGCCTCCTTATGACTAAGCCTCTGGAATGTCAGAACCCAACAGGCAGCCTGTTCTTCCTGTTTGCTTGTCCTTTCTTTGCAGCACATCCCACTTATTTCTTCATCATTGGAAGCTGCTGCTTCTACTAACAACTTACTTGCTTTTTTCCCCCCTCCTCCCTCAGTTTTCCCAGTTGGTAACTTCTTCTTATTTAACCAGATGTGCTTCAGAATCTGTGGTGCATCTGGCTTCTTCCCTGGGCTATGTTAATAGCAATTAGTATCATTAACTAAGCTTTCTCCTGTGACAGCTGGAACACTTCTAGTTTTGTTACATGTTTTTTAAGGATCAGCAGCTTCAGAGCAGTATTGTAGTTGCTGAACAGAGTTGCAGTTATTTTTTCATAACTTGGAGGCTTTGTGTCTAGAAAGCATTGTCAGATCGTACTTGACAAATGTCCTAAGACTCAGAAGAAACCTAGGTAAAACTCTGAATGTGATCATCCTTTCACCCAAGTTCCCTGCATATGTGTTATATTTTAATCAGCATCAAACTTGTGGAGAAATATAATTGTAAAGGGGACTGCACTATTACAGCAGAGTGCCAGGCAAAAACAAAGCTTTCCTAATCTACTGTGACTAGTAACTAAGGTCAATGACAAGTGCAAACTAAGTAAAGCCCAACTGAATTTTTATATGTGATGAAGGCAGTGTAAGGATCTAAAGTACCATGTCGAGGGAACTCTCTCCTTCTTAATGTTCCACTGGCGAGTGCCCTGGGCTTATTTTGTAGCAGAGGTGAAGTGTGACCTCTGGGATGGAGAAAGACTTGAGAGACAGAAAAGGCAAAGTGCAGAACGAACAGGGCTGAACTCTGCCCACATTTCACAGAAGCAGCTGAGCACTGCGAGCTGCTGGCATGTAGCAGTCTCTGAAATGTGCTTCTAATGCCCTTCTTATCTGAGGAGCACAAACATACACTTATGCTGACTTACTGCTTCCACTAATTGTCATGCCAGCTCATTACTATACTGGGTTGGTAGTTTGGACAAGTGTAGAAAGAGTTCTAAGACAAGTTGCTTGTTATCAAGCAAGATCAAGGTTAGTATACAGCTGTATGTAGTGAAAATAACTGTTGCATATGGAAACCTCAGCTCAAAACCTCAAATTTTGTTTTGTTTCCTAGCATGGATTCTGGAAATGTATGGAGAGCACTCAGAGACTTTGATAATACCCCCAGCTTAAGACATCCCTGGAGTAAATCTCATTGCCAAGAAAACCTCTGGAGTGTTCTCGGAATAGATGCAAATCAAAAGGTAATTGAACAATGGTTTTCCATTCTGCCAGTA
This sequence comes from Sturnus vulgaris, assembly GCF_052056855.1. Lineage (NCBI taxonomy): Eukaryota > Metazoa > Chordata > Aves > Passeriformes > Sturnidae > Sturnus > Sturnus vulgaris. The sequence continues at coordinate 40,443,051 of NC_142248.1, forward strand.
CAAACATTGGGCTGGGAATTTGATCTTCTGTTAGCTGTACATGCAGATGCATGAGGGACTAGATCTGGGTGAGTCACAAGGTTTTTTTTTAACAGGGAGCTTTTTAAGACAATAGTTTAGTGTTTTCTCATCTTCATGTGTAAGTTAACTATGAAATTGTGTAGGATCACACTTTGATTGTCTAACACAGTTCCCTGTTGTTAGGTGGTACATTCAGCTTTGGTAGAGATGGAGAAGCAGCTTTCAGGTGGTAGAGACGGAGAATCAGCTCCCTGGTGTGTGTGCAGTAGGATTGTTTACTTCTTTGCTCAGAGTGTGAGAACACTGTTGGCCTCTAATATCTTTCTGTTAAGTGAAAATCAGATCTGAATCAGAGAGGCTGTTACAGTAATTATTGGATTATTTTACTGTGAAGAAACTGAAAGTATGTTCAACTTCCCCTTTCCTCACATTATTCTTGTCTGTTTTTTTGAGGCTTGAGGGAGAGTGTGTTTGAAATTGGATTGAAACCAAAGCAGCAATGTTGAAAGATCTCAAACAGAAATGTCTCTGTTTAATAATCTCTTGTGTTGAGAAGGTACAGGTGTCAGGGATGGTTTAGAATTCAGTTATTTAGCTGGGATTAATTAGTCACACGAAATTTTCAGAAGTAACTATTTCAATTGATTATTTGGATGCTGAAGCACAGTGGTGCCCATTTTATGGGCATATTTGACTTTTTATGTAAGTTATATGCAAACAGAAGGACGATGCTATTTTGCACTTGAAAAAGTCACTTTGTAGAACTGTAATTTAACAGAGAGCATCAGAGACCTTTCTCTAACATAGCTAAACTCCCATTCTGTTCCTTTCTTGCCCCCCAGCATTAAATCAATGCCCAGGCAGCTTAAACTTATACCATTATTTCTTATCTGTTGCTGGAAACCTGTATTGCTTTTAACAATACTGATTAAGATGCATTTCTAAGCAATGCTTTGGTGCTAATTAAGGCTAATTCTAATTGGAAGTGGCTTTTTTATTAATTGAAGTCACAGATTCATGTGTGTAGGTGACGCCTTGAGAGGCTACCTGGAACAGAGGCTGGACAGAGTTATAAAGTATTTTTTTATTAAAATGCCTTCAAAGGATACACCTTGGGCAGTGCAAAGCCTTGCAGAGACTGCACCCAAGATGGGCAACAGTCACGAGTTTCTCAGACAGGTGTAAGTTTGATCTATTTGCATATCAGAGGTTAATTGTCCAATTATATCTTCACGTAATGAAGACAAATTCCGCAGTTTGTTTCCCTCCTCAATTCACTTTTGTTTATACTTCTTGGGCCTGAGGCTGTGTGGATGACCTTGGTTCTCAGGCCTAAAAGGATTGTTTAGTCTGACCAAAATGTGAAGAAAGCTAATTAGCATTCTATACAGAGTTCAGAGTTATACACTAATGCAGTACAGAATCTGAAAAATATGAATCTAAAACTTAAGGTATCATTCGTAGAGCTGGTTCTGGCATAAAATTGTTTTAATGCAAAGGGAGACACATGATAAAATATAGCTTCAGAAAGTAAAACTTAGTGCTTGTTATTTGAGGAAAACTTCTCTTTAGGTTGTATGCATTGAAATCAGATAGAAATATATAAATGAATTCATAAATAAATTGCAAATGATGTTTTTTAGGATGTTTCAGAAAACCAGGCTGATATTTTTGAGGACTCAAACGTCAAAGATAACGAGGACTTTAGACTTGATGGATTCAATGTTAATGACTGCAAAGCACTGATCCAGACCAAGGTAAGGATTGTTCTGGAAGTGAGCACTTCAGAGAACCACAGAGTGTATTTAGCATGTTCCTCTCTGCTGTCCCACACCTGTTCTCATGTAATGGTTCAGTCCTGGCATAACTTTTGGATGTGGAGTTGGTTTTTGCTCTTTGAAACCTCTCTGACAGCTTCAGAAAAGATACCTTGGTGCTTGTTTGTTTCTTGTTACAGCAATCCAAGTTGGGAGGAAAATTGTGTCATTCTCCATTGCTGTAAAACACCTCAGTCACCTCTGTCTGTTTTTTAGCAAGGTATTTTGGAGAAATATTCTTAACCCAAGGTTCCTTCCTCAGTGGAGAATAAAATTGAGCAGCTGTTGTCAATGTGGAGACAGTTTGAGACACACTTTCATTGCTTTGTTTTATTCTCTTTACTGCCTTGGACAGTGAAGGTGTATGACAGTTCTGGGAACCTTGCACATAAGAGATGATAGGCTGGAGAATTCAGAACTAAAACTTAAAAGAACTGTCCGGCTTATTCCTTCATCATTCAGTTCTGCTTTCTTCAGTGAGTACATGAGGGGGGATCACAGTGGCTGAATCACACTGGAAATGTGCAAAATACAGGAACAGGGTTTAGACAAAGAAGAAGTGGTTTGAGGTAGACAAAGAAGGAATAAAAGAAAAAAGAAACTGTGGTACAAAGTTAAGGTAAAAGGACAATATTTTTCTGGAGTAGCCTCATAAGGGAAAGAACAAACCCTGCAGCTTGGTGTCTCAAAGAAAAAAAATCATTAAAAATCATATGATGCTATTTCTAATTTAAAGTAAGTCAAATCATATAATGTGATGTTTTCCATTTATCTTCATATTTATGTCTTTTTTTCTCTAAAAATTTAAAATACATTTAAAAAATTATTTTAATGAAAATTTATAAAAATTAGGTTGGCATATGCAAAGTGATTAACCTCCTGTAGGATGGAAAAAATTAACTAAATTTTTCTTTTTCATTCAGCTTTCTATGTCATCAGACTCCAGACAAGGTCACCTTTTCACCTGTAACCTCTTTTTGAAGACCACATCATCAAATGAAAACACACAATGTATAACAATCCCAAGGAAGAAGCAGATTTTTGCTACACACAACCTAAAAATGAAATTTTTCAGTAGTGATGTTTGCTGAACTAAATGCAATTTTTAGCCTTTTTTTCTTCCTTTTTTTTTTTTTCCAACTGAATGCAGTTTACCTTCATTTTGTTACTGACTTGGAAATGTAGACTACAGATGTTCTTTAGGAAAGTGACATATTGCTGTATATGAGGGACCTAAGGCCATGTTATTAGAAGCTATTTCTCCTGTTTAGTTGTGAAGTCAAATTTCGTAGTTTTGCCCTGCTAAGTTTTGCTGCAGAGTTGTGTCTCTTACAGTAAATGCTGCAGCTGCAACCCTGCTTCAAGATAACTCTGGTGGGCTCTTCTTACCTCTCAGGCCTTAATGCACCTTCAATCAAAACCCTTCTTTCCCTGCCAAAACCTGCACAAGTCTCAGGTGTCTTGTAAGTGCCTTGTCACCCTCTCTCCTCGTTCTTCTCCAGTTTGGATCAGCTGGGATCTGTTGCTTTGCCACTGCTGGGTGAAATGAGGAGCCTTCTTCATTTGGGGACTTTCAGTGGGGTGTAGCAGAATGAAAGTGTTTTAATTTCTGTCTGGTGAAGCCTGCTGTGGTGATAGGGGTGGAGGCAGAAAAATGCTTCATTCTGGCATTGGTTTCTGGCTGAAATAAATCACCTTGTTGAAGCTGATTGTCACAGGACATGTTGGGTTCATTCAGCCACATTTAGACCATGCACGCCCTGCTTGTAAAAGCTCAGCAGTGTTGCAGTTCAGGACTTATACAATGGTGTAAATTCCTGCCCTTTTAAAATTTTTGTTGCCCATCCTCCTGCATGCTTGACTGCCACAGGGGATGCACTTCACTGTCATTCAGAAAAATTTGTGTTGGCTCCCAGCCAACTGCAACAGCTTTATTTATTCATTGGCAGTAACTTTTACACAAGTTACTGATCTATTTGCTGCTCTGGCCATTCTGAATAGGAAAATTTTATATGGCTTTTTGTTTTAAAGAGTTGCTAAGGACAGCAACTGATATTTTATGTGTTGAAAGCAGGGAACAAAATTAGGTGTTCCAAAACTAAGCCAGTTAATTATTTAATGATGAGCATATTCTGTTCTTAGAATTAAGAATACTATAAAGCACTGGCAGACTTCAGCCCTTAATCTAGTAAACTGTTCAGCAGTGACACTACAATTGCTGTAATAACTTCAGTAATGCTTATGATACCTCAGTGCTGTTAGCATGAGATGATCTCTGTCCTGCTTACTCAGTAGATGGAACAGAGCATTTAGAAAAATGTTCTTTTAAAGTGGCTCTGCAGCTTCCCTGGCCCTGGAGGGAGTCCTGCAATGCCAAACTGGAAACTCCATCTGGATACAAGAGCAGGGTTACCTTTTTCAGTTAACCCTAGATTTGAATTAATTTTCAGTTTCCCTTATATTCCTTCAGAGCTCTTAAACATGTATTAAATGTGTAGTCATAAGCTCACAAAATGTTAAATTGCCAGTAAATGGTGACTGAATAGTTGAGGTTGGTAATAAAAGTTATTAAAATCAATTATAAGATTAAAATCCCATTTTTATGCTTTCAGACAAGCAGGGGCCTTCAGAGGGGCTTGAGGGGGCAACTCATAATGTATGTAACATTCACTGATGCATCAGAGCCCTCTTTTCCTCTGGGCTTTCAATTTTGCCTTTCCTTTTGTGAGCAGTGGATGAATGTATCAAAAAACGTTTTGCACTTTACTCTGGGAGAAGGATGAATACATCATCTTTCCCTCATATTAGCAGGTTTTACAGCCCTGTCCAAGGTACAGACTGGAAAGAAAAAAAGGGTTCAGCCCTTGTGACTCAGCAGGGAAACAAACTACTGGGGTTCCAAAGGTGATGGACTCCACCTTCCAGGTCCTTCTCTTTTGGACAGATGCTTTGAGCCCTCACTACCTGTTAAGCACTGGCTTAAGACAACTGAGGGACCTTGTAACTCCCATTTCCAATCTGAGATGAACCAATTCACCATTCCAGGGGAAAAGACCAGCAAAATTTGAACGGAAAAGTAATTCAATTCAGCTCCAAGGTTGGGAAGTTCTGGCAACCCTGCAGCCCCCATCAGAATTTGGACAGGACAGGGGGACAGAACATTTGGGGGTACCCACAAAGACAAAACTGGGCTTTATTAAGTGACAGAAGACGAGGGAGACAAACCAAAGGGTAGCCAACCATTTGCAGGCACATTTCACAGTGAAAACGTATCCTGGCCCGCCGTGGTTTTCCCGGGAAAGGAGGGCTGCGGAAGCTGCTCTGGCGCGTTCTGCACAAGCTGTGAGCTCCCGTTTCCTTGAGTCATTTCCTCGTTCCTGCTGGCCCTGGCAGCCAGCCCAGGGTGCCAGCCCACGCCGTGTCCCCAAAGGCATGGTGACACCACCATCACCGTGTCTGTGCCCTGCAAGGGGTGCCCAGAGGAAATAAATATCGCTTTGTACCTCAGCACGCTTTTTAAGCTACGAATTTCGCTGTTTCTCGTCTTAGTTACGAGCTCTCAGCTGTGAAGTCCTGAGTTTTGATGAACTAAGTGTGTTACTGTACTCTGTGTTTGCAGAAAGCAAATACCACAGACTTCTGACATTTGCTTAGGGGTTTGAAAAGGTGAAAATGAGAGCAAGGCAGGAGCTCTGGACAGCAGAGCTAGGCAGGAATGCCTCTTTCTTCTGCTGGGATTAGAGGGAAAATAAACCCATAGAACAAAGTTTTTAAAAGTTCCAATCAGCAGTGTAATTACCAAAATGCTTCCTTTGTGGAAGGAATGTTGTGAACATTCCTTTTCAAAAAAAAACCCTCAAACCAACTTCATTGTGAAAGACTGAAAATTTTTCAATGCATGCTCTAAAATGTAGAATTTAATTAATTATAATAATTTTTAAAAGAGACAAGAAGAAGAGGTGGGGACAGTCAGACTCCAGGACTATTTCTAACCACACTATAAGCCCATCATTGGTTGCAAATGCAGAAGATGGAGTGAAAAACAAATAAATCTTGTAAAGGCAGATTTTTTTCAAAATGCAAGGTCATTGCAGGATTTAAAAGCACTCTGGTATTTTTTAATGATGAAGATCAGCTTTAATAGTTTAAAAAATGGGAGTTTCTGGAGTACTCCTACTCCAGTTAAAACAGCAAAGGGAATTGGGCTAAAACTGAGTTACCTTCAAATTAATTGTTAATTCCCAAATTTCCTTGTGGATCCAAGTTTAACTTTTCAGATCCACTGTGGAAGATTCAAAAGAGAAAAAGTTTCTGCTCCTTCTACTGAAGTATGTCTGAGAACCTCCTAAATTGCCTCCCACAGCACAGCCTGGCTTAGTGCTCTGCTGGGTGGGATAAGCAGGCCCTGATGAGGGAAAAATGTATGGAATGAAGTTGCAACATTTTTTTTGCTTTTTTTAATCAAGGCGAGATGCCTGTGAATGCTGGGCAAATCCTGAAGTGCCAAAAAATCCTCCAGCTTTCCCAAACATCTGCTTTATAAACATACACTTCTACAGACAAACTTCTGCATCTTCAGAGCTTAATGCCTCACTTCTAACATTGATTTTGAACAGCTCAAAATTAGTTTTGCCATTAATTTATAACTCATCTTCCTCACAGAATTAGTGGATAGGTTATTTAATTTTGTGTATTTTACTGTTGCTTGTGCTGAAAAATTAGTCTTTTAAAGTGTCACTTCCAGCAGACAGATTAGAGAGCTGGACAGAGCACTCTGGGTAGCACCCAGACCTGCCCAGACAGTTGTTTGAAGCAGCACTGCACTGAGCTGTGCTGCCCTGAATGCTTCTAAATTCAGATCTTTCAGTGTGCCTAAAATCCATGCAAGTGTATGAAAACCTACACCACTTTTAAACAGTCTCAGCGTGCTCTGAAAGCTTTAAAAATATTTTCTTAAAACACTGATGTGCAGCACGCCCTCGAAAGGCAGCGTTTTCTGCTGCTCTGCACTGCAGCATCTGTAGCAGCTTCCTTAGGAATGAGTCAGTCCAAGGGCTGATGGCACAGTGGTCACACCACTGAATTTCTGTGCAGTTCCTTCTAGATCTGTGCTTTTCACACTGTGGTCAGCAGGCTCCATGACAAAGGGAGAGGGAAGTCTGGAAGCAGCAGCCAGTGCAGTCTCACCAGGGAAAGCTGCTGGAGAGTGCTCTGGTACGCCTCAATCTACAAGATATGAGAGTTTTTTCCCTTAAAATGGAGGGAACTTGATGTAATTCTTAAAATGGCACATAAAGAAGTTTGTCTCTATTTAAACACTTAAAAATGAGGGGAAATAGTGATTCTGTCTCAATTCAAACCTTGAAAGTTCATTGCAGAAGGGCCAGGATCTCATTTTAGAGGTCTACAACAGGAAGAGGATGGAAACCTCCAAACCTGAAGTTCCGGTTTGATTTGTACAAGCAGCCCTTCACCAGCCCAGAGTGGCAGGGCTTTTGTCCAGCCTGACAAGCACACAGGTCTCAAGAATCACCACTATGTGTGTCCTTGACATGTGACACTTGCTTTCAGGCACAGCAACCCCTGAAGGGACACCGAGAAGTGCAGGGCTGGGAGCACCTCACAGGGCACTGGAGACAAAGGCCAGAGGACAGCTCAGTGCCAAGAACACCTGCCACCTGTTCACAACAGGAATCCCCCTGCCCCACAGCAGGAAAAACGTGCTGTGGGCCATCCCTTCTTTGATTACAAATGGGATGTGAGGGTGTAGTGCTTTTTAGTGAAAAGTAGAGCCAGAACAAAGCTGCAGCCTAGATATTAATAGCTGAAGTAAAGAAAACCTATGGATTGTGGTAAACGAGTGTAACATTATTAGAAGATTCCAAATTCCAAACTGCAGACTCAGGCTCCTAAGCTGGGAGGATGAGATGCTGTGTAAAACAATGATCACTGAGCAGTGGAGGAGCAAACACCATGAAGACCCCAGACCTTACTATAATTAATGTCTAATTATTGTTATAGACCTAACTGCTCAGGAATTTCGATGTTCACAGTCCCTCTTTGGAGGCACCAGCTCAGGCTGCTGCTTCCCTAAAGGAATCCATCCTTCAGGACACATGGAAACCTCATGTGGAACCCTGTCATGGGGCCTGGCATTTTTAATTTCTGTACAGGTTTGTAAGGTGTTTGGTATTTCTAGGGACAAAGGATGGGGGAGAGGGGGCATGTGGAGAAGGAAAAAAGGTACAGATGCTGAGGGGTCTTTGTGAGTGAAAGACCAAAGAAAAGGTGGCAGGGTGCCATAGATTTATGTTTTGTTTTTAAAACAGTCAAATAGTGAAGTCTCCAAAATATAACCGGTTTAAATGCAAAACTGTGGCTTTTATTTCCAAACATACAATAAATAGGTCCACCACAACTAGCCTCTAACTTCATTTTACATGGAAGGATTTTAAAATTAGTTTGTGCATATTTAAAAATTAAAACTTCCCTTTGCACATAATTCCAAACATAACCGAACTGCATTACACACCAGCTCATACTCTTGGCACTGTGACACAAGAAACCAATTAGAAACAGAGCTCTGTAGCCAGGACTTGCACAAAACTTGCATTTTGAATTGTTGGTAAAAGATCTACCAACAATTAAATCTTTTGCTGCAGTATACAAAAAACTTTAGTACATAAATGTTGAAAAGTTGTCTTCTCTTCTGTTTCTGTAGAGACTGCAAGGTAAGTGGATTTCTTAAGTGTTCACTATTTGCTATAGGATACAATTTTAATATCAAAATATCTTTACTGCATAGTAACATTCCATATTTTCAAATGCAAAGAGATTAGATGCAGTCTTTTTATTTTATCCCTCATCACTGAATTTAAAGACATTTTTAACCGCATCTCTGTTTCATCACAGTGCAGAAGGCCCTTAATATTTCAAGGATTTATTCAGTCATATTTTTAATACAAAAGTAGAGGCTGAGGAAAAGCCAGAGTAGTCTATACACAATGCACAATCTGTGTACATTCTGAAGCTGTACCTCTTCAAGAACTAGTTATACACTCTTCAAACAAATCCCTTTATCCAGCAATTCAAAATGCTTTAGATCAGAAGTTTTATATTAGAATCAATACAATATATGCATATAAATACATTTATACCCTTGGGTTGCTGAACAACCCAGATGGCTGCGAGGATGTGACCTGAAATGGTTCTCCATTGGCCTGGGATACCAAATTATGTTGGCAGCTAACTGTTAACCAAGAGAGTCACAGTAAAAAATGGAGATCTCTGCACAAGGCAGATGTGCCACAGCATCAGTTAAGACTAGAAATACCAGGTGACACCCTGGCCCCTTCAACAGGGCCAGGATTTCAACTTCTGTGAGATGCAACACACAGGCAACATTTTTTCCCTCTGCCGACGCTCCCTTCATAAAAAGTCTCAGCAGAACAACAAAAAACCAAAAAATACAACAAACCAAAGCAAAGATATTACAACTGCAAGTTTCCAAGACAGGTGCTGCAGCTTTCAAGAACAAGGTAAAAGTTTTATAATTAAAAAAGGAGGAAAAAAAATAACAAAACCCAAACCAAAAAGCAATGTGCAAGTGTGAAACTCAGAAGACGATAGCAGGGCTCGATCTAGACCTCGGTTCAGGCTGAAACACAGAACCCAAACTGCCCGATGGAAAAACAGTTCTCTCTGCAAACCTCATCTCCAGCTGAGCAGGGTGTTTGTGTATCTGTACAAAAACAGCCCTGCCCCACCCAGGACAGGAGCTCCAGGTGGCCCCAGCCCCTGGCAGGGACAGAGCCAGCACCAGCACCGGGCAGAGCCCCCGGGGAGCTCCAGGGGCTGTCACAGCAGTGGGTGATGCGTTCTCAGTGTTCTCAGCTTGCCTTCTGAAAGGATGCAGAAATGTTGACTGAGTGTCCTCCAAAGGTGCTAGAGGTTTTAAGTTTGAAGCGTTTCTTCCCACAATGCCAGGTATACAAATGCGTGTCTTTTTAAATAATATTGCACATAAAAATCATCTTAAAATTTGTAGTGAAAGCAGGGTTGAAGGACAGTGTTTTCCAAAAGAGAATAAAAAGCTACCTGTACATAGTAAGTTTTAATTTAAAGAACGCCAAGATTATTCAAAATCTAAGCACATAATACTGACAGAAAAATGTTAAATTGCACAATCTACATATAAATTAATTTGTAAATACTTAAACGTTTTTAAACATTGAATACCCTTGATTTCACAAATCAGCTAGGTCACCGTCAAAGGATCAACTTAATGAGTTAGAAGTACTTTCTCCCAGAAAGAAACAGAAACAAAAAGATTTGCAGTCTCAGATGAAGCACTGGAAAGAGTTAAAGCATTTCAGCTCAGAGGTAGTGCTAAACACATCCAACTAGAAGTCCATTATATTTGAGCTATGATGAAATAACGTAGTAAAATGTAGAAAGACTATAAAATTTACAAAAATAAATAGTTCTGAATGCTTTAGAAAATGCAAGAGACTTTGTTGGTAAGTGTCTTGATCTGCTTTTCTGACCAAAAGAAAGCAAAGCGTGTCTCATTTTTAAAATATACCCATCTCTAGTAACGTGTCTGCAATCCACACAATCTAACTCTTGCAACTTGACAGATGCCAGCTTGGCATAAACTCTGATATTAAAAATAAAGTGGAGGCATTGTAAAAGATCACCTCATATGAAATTAGCTTTGCATGTAAATTCTTCTGTCAAATTAAAAATTGCACATAAAAAAGTTTATTGAAAGAGGCATGAGGGGTGATGAGGGTATGTGCCCATTGTTCCACATACACCCTGGAAGGAAAATGATGATTGCACAGTTCTGATAAATAATTATTTTTTTAAAAAAATCTGCCACTTTTGTGGTTTATAAGTTTTGGAATTATTTAGAAAAATCCTACTACAGACAAATTATTATTCAGTTTGCTTTTTAAAGAATTCTTTACAACTATTCCAGTGGCTTTTATCCTGAAACCAAATGAAAGTGGCAGTTTAAAAGTATCTTTGGGTAAAACAAGTATCAGGATCCAACCAGAATTTCCATGATGTGGTCCAACTCACTCAGATCTGTTCTACATATCTGAATGTTGTTTGCTGAAGAAGAATTACAAGACGGGAAGGTTTTCAATGGTTCTTCTGTAGCAAGAGATGGTGATCTGGGCGGCATCAAGGGAGGGCAACAGAAGTCTGAATCATACATTGAAGTGTCAATATCTTCAAAAATGTCATCTATTGCCAAATCCTTCAAGTAACTGGTTGAATTTGAAATCTCAAAGGAACCAAACACACATTCAGCTCCCTTCAAATCCTGTCTATCATCTTCGAGTTTCAGACCAGTATTTTCTGGAAACTTTGGCTGGTCATCTCCAGTAGGAACCAGACAAGTAGGTGGGCTTATATCTTCTACAAAGTCTAAATCCTTCAGAATAGATGAAATAGCAGATGACATGTCGTCGTCTGAAACGATCAGCAGGCTGTTCTCAATCGGGTCTTCTACGGACCGCAGGTCACAGCAGTGAGACTCTTGCTGACCAACACCTGAAGGCAACTGAAGGGGAATGCCAGGTGACTCCATCCCTGTGTAGCTGTGAGAAGCAGGAGCAATGCCAGGGCAGATGTTCAGTGGCTGCTGGCTGCTCTCTTGCCTCATCTCCTCCTGAATCTGCCGCACGGTGTTGGCGATGAGCACGGAGCGGTGCAGGTTGGGCTCCACCAGCATTTTGTACGTCTGTAACTTGGTGAGGCACATGTTGAGCACCAGCTGCCTCTTGAGTGGGTAGGGCAGACTTCGACTGGAATCAAAGGCACTCGAGAGACCAGCCATGTTCTCCTCATAGTCACTCAGCTTGCGCTTTAGGCCTCTCCCCAACATGAACCTGGAAGACAAAAATGATGAGTGAACCTTGGGCAGGCCCAACAGACAATTCTGAAAACCCTCTAGTTACAATGCATTGGTTAGCTTAGACTTTTGGTGTCACAGAACATCAAGAGAAAGAAAGAAATACTACACAATATTACTTCCATTGAAAAGATGCACTTTCCAGCTAAATTTTTCCATGGCAACTTTTTTTCTAAACAGAAAACATGGAAGAAATATACTCTTTTTTTAAAAAGCTCTATATTTCTAAGTATATCTGACTGACCACATGAAATAAAATATTAAGGATCAAACAACTCTACAGAATATTTCATCATTTCCATTTTAACATTCATTCTTGGGTACAGCAGGTAAGATTTCAAGCCAGTTTTCAACAACCATTTTGGCATTCTAATGTCTTGCTCAGTGTCTCTATGAACTCTGTGTAGAACTGATTCTTCTCTTTTTAATTTGGAGACCCAAAACTGTTTTACAGCAGGATCAACAGCAGGGCCTCCCATGGGATCTTTGTACCCATTCCACAGCTTGGTAGATTGGTTAAATGTGGGAGGAAGTGTGGCTGGGCCACTGAGCTCACAGAGAGACAATGGCTGCTCATGGCTGCTGGTTCCCAACCTGCTACTGACTTCACACTAAGAACATTAGTGGAGTAGGCTATCAAACAGCATTTTAAAAGTTACCATTTTTGGTAAAATAGTTAGGAACAAAAATAGAATTTAGTTGCTTTCATTCTGCTTTGTGTGTGCACTGAAATACAGTAGGTTTAGAACAATATGGTACAAAAACATGTACACACACACACATCTAAAATATAAAGTGATCCAAAGCAATACCTGCTTGGGTACTCTGCAATTGCCATCCCAAGTCTAAAGAGTTTTATTAAGGACAACAAGCCCCATGCAATCACTCATATAAATACAGAAAAGGAGCGTACTCTGCACAGAAAACACTGGTAAAATCTTGGTTACACACATCCTAAAGTGTCCATGAATACACCTCGTTCCCAAACTATTATAAAAAATTAAGCAATCATAAATTAGACACGAGTGGCAGATTAAGGGCAGATCCCTCATGCACAATGATCCAGACCCTGCATGCTGCCGAGGGCCTCCCAACTTCCTTTTCATGTGAGCACTGGATGCTGCCAGCAATAGCTCAGCTGATGGCCGCAGCTGCCAGCTGCTAGCCTGTTGCTAGACTTTTGGGGACAAGGAGAAGGCAGCAGGATAAAGCCTCTTTTACTTTCAGGATTTCTCCAGATTTGCAGGGAGCATGGCAGGGCTCCTTGGCTACATCCATCTGCCCAGACAAGGCTGTTAGAGAACTTAGCTCCTCTGGAGGAACAGAAAGCAAGCAAGCAGTGCATCCTCCTCGGCAAGACACACGAGAGAAAACAGCTGCTACAGGAGTTTAGGTGTCAGACTTCTCAACAGTACACACTGGGTTTTTTTTAAGGACGTATATGGATGAAATTCAACTTGTCCTAGGACTGCATTTTTTACTTAGCAGGGTCTATCTTCAGTTCATTAACACAGTCACTCTTGAAACAGTGACAAACTTTAATTACTTGTAATTTTACCACTTCTGCGATTTTTTTAAGTCTGGAACTCTTATTTTTCTCCAAAGTTTTCTGCTAAAGTGCTACAGCACCAGCTGAATCTCCTCAAAAGTCAGAAGGTGCCTGGATGTGGTGTGCCTGTTCACCTGGGTCATCTTCCCACACTGATCATGTATCGCTCTCCCACTCGGGCACCCCATTAAGAGCAAACAGACCCAGCCAGTACTGAGCACTCCACTACAACAACATCAGAACAAATCTGGATACAAAGTTCAGCCACAAAATATAATAACAAAGTATTCTGGGGAGGCAGCATGCGTGTCAAGGATCCTCAAACTACCGACAGTACCGTCAGTAACTGATAATTTTTAACACAGTCTATAGAAAATCACATTTATGCAGGACAAGTAGACTGTTGCTACATATACCAACTCTTGTCATGAAGACAGTAATTTATGCAAATCATAAACTCATAAGCTCAAAATAAAATTGTGAGCTCTCCATTTTAAGTAGCATTTAAATGTTGTGTACTACCTCAGGCATTACTTCATAGCATCACTGTAAGAACAAACATTATGCATCAAAACGTCTGTTTCTTCACTAAGCACCGTCATTCCCATACACTGCAAACTAGTGGGATTTGTTTTTATTTTTTTCTCTCAATTAATTAAACAGACCAAAATTTACACCCATAAGGAAATGAAGTTAAGACCACTCAGGAAACAGCAATTCTGACATTTCATACATTCAGAATGCTTGGTTTTGATAATTTACTGCTTTTAATGTGGTTTTTTTTTTTAAATAGACACTTATACTTTGTTAGACACACAGGACACACTATTCTTACCTCTCTGAATTATATAAATTATGTTAATTCCTAACATCTCAAAAATGTGCTAGTATTTAAATTCCGTAAGCAAGCTTAAAGAGTAAGCAGACTATGATATGCAAGGATGTATAATTTCCCAAAAACAACTAAATATGACATTTTACTTTTCAATTCAAATGGTAGTCAAGTTAAACTAAATACGTCATGCTCATATAGGCAGACACTCCTCCTTTCGTTCTGCAAATTTCCTTTATAAAATTTGTCCCAGAGCATTTCAGAAATATGTAACAATGCTTGGGCATGACAGCACTTGACTATAAAAATGAAGTGCAAGAAACACTATTTGCTCCAACTTCAAAATGTTTCTACTTAACATACTCCCCACTGCCAAGATGTGTTTTTAAAATAAACATAGTACTACCTTACATTTTAGAAATTCTGTCTAACACTGATTTATTTCCTAAGAGGAAGGATCCCCCTACTCTCCCTCTAGGACTTCAGAGGTTACACAAAGATTTGGAAAAGGCTAATAAAAACCAGAGTACCATTGGTACAGTGGATTTAAAAATGACTAGTGTCATGGTTGCTACAGGAGACATTAAATTTCAGTTCTTGTCAAACACCCAGCTGCTGACCTACAAAAGACACAAAGCCCCTTTGTTAGCAGCTAATCTACATTTTATCAGGCCTTTTGCTTTACTTTCTAACACAAGAATTTCTGACGGGATCAGATCCTTAACAAACTCTTTATTTTCTACGTAGCTTGCTCTTCCATAGCGCTGTGCATTGACACCTCATCCCAAACCCAAATTTCAGTCAGATGCTCTCTTTCGCAGCATTGCTTTGCAGCAGAGGATGCTGATGGCATTATATAATTACGCAATGCTTACTCCACTTCAATTTTTGGTAGCAGAGCAAACAGGCAGCCGTGCACACACAAACCCCAGCTGCCTGCTCAGAGCAGGAGCAGGGTCAGCCCAGACACGAGGGCACAGCCAGCTCAGGGCAGCACAATCTGGGCACACTAAAGCACCAAGAGCCTCCAGAAACTTCACTCTCCTTACTCCAGCCTAATTCCAGGAACCTACTCACATCTCAGAAAATTGGATCAACTAACAGGATTTTGGGATGTGCCAATCTGATAACTCTGAAATTTGTAAGTAAATAAACTGAGTAAGAATTAAAGGTTTATGCCAGCTTCAAATGTGAGGCCCGTACATAGCTGTTCAATTTTAAAAGCAGCAAGCTCTAAGTCACACTTTTCTTGAACTTGAAAAAGTTCCACAACAAAAATTTTTTTTCAGTTGAGATGATCTATTTTAGAATCTTTTGTCATGAAAAAAACCAAACAGGAACAATGAGAAGAAACACATCTCAACTTTTTTCCTGGCATTTTCTCATCCTCTCTCATTATA
This sequence comes from Sturnus vulgaris, assembly GCF_052056855.1. Taxonomy (NCBI): domain Eukaryota; kingdom Metazoa; phylum Chordata; class Aves; order Passeriformes; family Sturnidae; genus Sturnus; species Sturnus vulgaris. The sequence continues at coordinate 40,458,595 of NC_142248.1, forward strand.
GTAATGCAAACTGAGCCATAGGCCGTTTATGGCAGAATGCTTTTCTAATGAAAATAATTTTTCAGATATAGAGAAAAGGAAGCAAAGTGAACTCAGTATGTGGGAGCACCAAACTCTCTGTTCACATCAAGTCTACACAGAAATGCTGCCCTGACAGCATGTTCCTCAGTTCCTTCCAGTCCTCCATGGAGGACATTTCATAGCAACTCCTCTCTGCTAAGATGGGCAGAAGCATCCAAGCACTGTAATCCTACACCATACCAGGGTTTGAAAAAACTTGGGAGGGAAGAGGCACGTCCCTGGTTGGCAAATCCACACAATACCAAACAAACAGGCCTGGTCAGGGTGCAGTTACTCAGAAGAAACATTCCAGGCTACCAAGAAAAATTCACATTGCGACGTGCTGCGGACAATACCGGGCCCGTGCCACCATTTCAGCTCCATCTGTCACACGGTCTGACAGTGCAGCTGCCACTGACACATGGTTGAGAAGTACAGCTGGGAACACTCTCAAGGAATAATGCAACATGTGAAAACCCTCAATTACTTCTATCTGGGCAAACTACTACTTAAAAACTTTTTTGGAAGATGAGGGAGAAGAAATAAAGAGAAAAGTTAAACAATGTTTAGAACTCAGGACCTCACTCAAAGAGCTTTAAATTTCAATAGAGAGGAGCTTCAAAAAAATGAATGTATCAAACATGACTGCCACGATTAATATCATCTGAACACGAACTTTTCATGTGCAAAACAAGCACTGTATTAAACTACACAACAGTTATTTATTTACCACTAAATATGTTTAGATAGCAAGATCATCAATAAAGTACCTGGCCTTCAATATGCAGATAAAGATAATTGAATTCATAGTGGCTCCTTTCAGCTTTTCTTTTTAGAGTATTATTAAATTCAAACTTGTTTGATCCTTTCTGTACAGCCACATTGCTGCATTTTTCAGCCCAAGACTGTCTCAAAGTGAAATGCTACTTTTTCTTACAGGACAAAAATACCAGCTTTGCAGGTGTGTAAGCACCTCATGAGTGAAAGCGGCCTGTCCAGTTTGCAGTATTGCAAGTTAAATATTAAAATCAAAATTAGAGACTCCTTGCTATTGTAATTTGGGCAATTCCCTTTCAAAGTCTCCTGTGCCTTGCAACTGTAGAAACCATGTAAGAGTAAAGACAGACAGAAGTCTCTCTAGGCTGTAGACTTGTGTTAGTGACTGACCAAGGCTGGCTGATAACCTGGTGTTCTGCTCTCCCCTCTCTTCCATGGACACATCTCACAAACACACATCTATCTGCAGGAAGTGCAAAGGAAGACAAACACCCCAACAGTTACGGCTGTTTCCCAGAATTATTTGATGTATGCTGCACACTATTTTTAATGATAATCCTTCCCCTATCCAACACACGTTTTTAGGCAACACAACTTAATGAGCAATTTTAGTTAAGTGCTGGACTGGCTATTGGCTTATATTTCACATAGAAGGAAGTACACGAGAAAACAGAAAGGCTGAAGGTGTAGTTAACAGAAACAGAACAAATCCTTTCCTCCCATCCGGGCTTAGTGCTGATCACTTGGACATGCCTTACATAACAGTGTAAGCTGTCAGAGCACACAGAACATCGCTGATCTGGGGTCCCCAGCAAGTGCTGGAGATCCCCAGACTACATCTTGGCTGTTACCCAGAGCAAGTGAAGGAAGGACTTAGGAAACACCAAAGTAAAAAGCAGTTTAGACCTGAAGACACTTTCAAATACAGAGAAGTGTGTTTAAGTCCATTACCTCCCCACCCCCCTCAGCCCTGCCCCAGTTTAGCCCAGATGAGTAACTGCTGGAGAAGGCACAAGTGACTAAAAGTGTGCACACAGGGAGGAGTGCAGTCCTACCAGCTTACTCCCATACCTAAACTCCTATGCAACAACTTGCTCGCAGGAGTCAGAAATTACCAGAAAATAGCTGCTCAAAGAAGGAAGACTTAATGTCAACTTTTTGGTCAACAAATCCTGACCTATAACACACCCACTGTCTGGTACAAAGCAACTGGAACACAGAACCAAGATATGTTACTGCTCAGACTCAAGAAATCCCAACAGAAACAACAAACAAACCAAAAAAAAACCCCACACACCAACCCTGGAAACAAAAACCCCACACCTAAGGATTTCCCCACATTTTGAAAGTAAGACTAGCCTGAATAGCATTCATTAGGTACAGGAAAGGAGTAAGAGGAAGACTGAGTTTAGCACAGAATTATTCTGGAATCAATAAAGTTCCCACTGCCATTCATTATGTATGGAAGTAGAAAATAAACCTGTATCATACACAAATATTTTAGGAGCTGAAATGATGTTTAGGAAGCACTTGGAAGTAAGTTTTACCTTGATTTAAAAGTGTGAAGATCCCCCACAACAATCTGTTTATGTTATGTCTACTGGGATCTGGAAAACTCCTGCACTTAAGGACATCTTTCTAAGTTCCTTACTCCCATTTCATTTCACAAACCACTGATAAGAGCTTTGCTTTACAAACTATGGCAGCTAAGTTTCAGAGCATGGCATTTTACTCTGGAGAAGGAACTCCTCTGTTAGGATCTGTACCTTCCATACCTAAAGCAAGTGGTTGCCAGTGCTTAGTAGAGAGAAACTTCCATCCTTAAAAAAACCCAAACTAAACCACTATCACTCTTGTCTACATTTATTAATAAAGGTAATGTGTATATTTTTAATGAGAGTGTGTTTAGCAAGGTTTTTTCAGAGATTTTGGTGGATTTTTTTTTTTTTCAAGTGGAAGCAGGGCCTGGAATCATTTAAACTAAGAATCAATACTCGTTGACAAAAGCTAATACATGATCAGGAGTTACTAAACCTAGAAACTCCCATACTAAAACTAAACTATAATTAATGAGAACATAAGACTCATAAAGGAAACAAGAACCAAATCACCATGGTTCCACCAAAGCATCTCACTGGAGAGACAAAGGATCATTAGAGCTGCAAATGCAATGACAGATCTCTTCACAGCTTGTTCTAGTCAAGTGAACAGCTCTCAATCCCATATTTGCTTCAAACAGCGATACTAGATGCATTCACCTACGTTACACTGACACACGTTTCAGGGTTACAGTGATCTAAAAGATCTACTAATAAAGGAGGTTATAGCTTATTAAATATTAAAAACTGGCATGCCCATACATTAACAGAAAAAAATGGACCATTAACAGTAAAAGCAAACAAGGAAAAAAGCTCTTTTCCTGATAGAGGACTGTGCATTCATTCTTTCAGTAACCAAATCAGAAATCATTGAATTTTCTCTTGTAGTTCACAACTTTACTTCAGTAAAATACTTCAGTAAAGTGCCACCTTCTCACAAGACAAAAATGGAACACTCAATTTTATCAGCTGAACAGTGGATCTTACCATAAGATTGAAGTCTTAGTTAAGCAATTTCTAAGAAAAACGTGATCTTAAGGCAATATGGTTTATTGCATCATAATAATTCCCCTTTATGAAGGAAAAAATAGTTATAGAAATTCAGAACACTCAAACCAAAGAATTTTTACCTCACTTTATATTATATATCCAATTTCTAAAAGATATATTTCAGTTTACCATTCTAATCCACAAATAACATCTGCAGCCCATTATCAGAACATGCCCTATGCACGTAAGATACAATTTCATAAAAACATTCAAGTAATTACCCTTAGAGAACAGAAAGGAGTCCAGGCAGGAAGATTCTGGATTTTGCATAAAGCGTGGTCATCCAAGAGTCTTGAACTATCCCAGAAGCCAAGCCATCCACAGAGGTAGGATGATGCGACTTAAGAGGAAAAACAAAACAAAACCAGAGTATTTAATTACGATGTGGAGGGTTTTATTTTTTTAAACCAGATGCATTAAGCACACAATTCAATATAACTTTTTAAATGATTTGTGTTAAATTCTATTAAAGCAGATAAATATGGGTAAAACCCCCTAAAATTCATGAATACACTGAAATAAGAGGACCTGTTTCACTATGAACACATAAAATGTGGAAATTATCTTTCATATATGAGTATTACAGAATGCTGATCCTCTAAGTGTTAGGCTTTAGGACAAGACTTGCACTGCTACTTCCTCAGGTTATTGAATGCCAATTTACAATTGTAATCATCTCCAAAATTACATAATCAGGAGAGAGAATATCATGCATTGTGAAGAACTACTTTTCAGAATTATCCCCTAATGCTTACAGGCTGCAAAAGCAGTTAGATTTTTATTTAATTCCCCAACTTCCCTCTTTCTCAGCTTACACAAAACCAGTATAAGAAGACAGTTGACCAGGTGTCCTATGACTGTGTCTAATGTTCAGTGTGACACCATTATCATCAAACTCCTGATATAGCAACATCTGCAGTATGGCTAGAGACCACATGGATTAAATCATGGATCAGCTCAAGGCACTGGAAACTGGGAAATGTGAAAAGGCCGAAGTGACAGTAAACTATGGACTAAGCTAGGAAACATGGAGGGAATTGCACGATCCATGCTCTTGAGGTCTCACCTCCACCTGGAGAATCAAACAGTTACGAATTCCAAGAATTAAAGCCCTTGCAGGGGCTAAGAGCCTGCAGCCAGGACTGGATGTGACATGCCTGTTTGTGCACATCACACACACAGACACCTGACCCAGCTATGGTAAAACACCTCCCAAATGCACCACAGGAGCAAGGATCAGTACTGTCCGCATAAACACAGGCCTTCGTGATCACAAATCAAGAGTGCATACAAAATCATTCACAAATCTTAAAATAATACATACTGAAAGGCAGTCTTACATTCAGACAGACGGGCAAGTAAACGCCTACAGTTCATCTTACATAGCAACTCATAGCCTGATGCTACCAAAGGGCTCCTCCGCTTACAGAACCTCGGAACTGTAAAGATGCAGTAAAACAGCAGTAAAATGCCCGTGACCTAAGCAAGCCAAATCTAACCCACAGCAACAAACACATTAACATCTCCCTCCTCCTCCTAGAAGCCGACTTCTTTCCCAGTATAGCGATATCCACGCTATCTGCAAATAACTAAGAAAGAAAAATAATAAATAAAAGAAGCCCCAAACAAAGGGACAAATGAAGATTCATAACCTATTTGCTCTGAAACAGCAGGACTTCAGATGGTCACTATCGAGGTTCATTAAAGTGTACGTGTTAGGTAACAGGGAGATGTGTGCAGTCACTGCATTTTCTATACACTGAATATAAAAACAAATGTTTTAGTGTTTTAGGATTCTTTAATGCTAAAACAACTTCACAAAGCTAACAAGCACAGTAAAATGTTGAAACGTTTTCGATTTTAGCACTTTAGCTAAATAATCCCGAACCCAGCAAAATCAGAATCACTAGATAAAAAAAAAATAGCACTGTTACTTGTGTTTTAGAAGTCCAACATTTTGCTAGAAGGAGATGAAGTCAAGCAGTTTTCAAATTAAATTTCTTTATTAGATACTTCAAAGGATTCCTGCAGAAGTAACTGTGGAGGTTTTGACTTTGGCCCTGTATGATTTCACACTGGGGTGAGTGTCAGGAAGAAGTACAGAAAAATGCTATTAGGTTTAGCTTTTACAATCTGTTAGGAAAAAAAAAACCAACAACTATAGAAGACACGGAGTAGCTGCAAATACTATGAATTACACGTCTAGTGGATTACTTTTTGTCTTCCCCTCCTAGTACGTCTTTAGGGATCATTTTAGAATTTTGAGTTTACAGCATCATTTCAATGTTAATGGTATTTCCCACACTGCAGTTAACTGTCTGGACTATGGAATTTTAGCCACATCAAAAATAAAGTGGAAAACTACTGCATAAGGCTCCTACCTATGCTTTTAGAGACGAGCATTCCAACACAGCTTGAAAAATTCCAGGCCTAACTAGGGCAGAAATTATTAACTGCACCTAATTTGCGAGCTTAATCTGCAATACGCATAAAGACCCGTCTTATGCTGCTCCAGTCCTATCCACCTGCCCGTAGCCCAGGATAACACACGCTTCCTAAGCCAAACAAAACGTGCTATTAAAAAGGTAACTGCAGCTGATACATTAAGTCGCAACTACCCAGCGGTAGCGATCAGGAGTGCCAGAATGGAGCCGCTGGGATTCAGGGAAAGCCCTTTCCTGCCGCCCTCCCGCAGCCGCTCCCGCGGCTCCTGCCACCATTTGGCCTTTGTGGAAGGAGTGTCGGTGCTTCCTGCGGGCGTCCCGCCCCCCCGCAGCCGTGGGCAGCGGTAACCAGAGACAACCTTGGGCTTCCCGAGCTGCGAAAACTTACACTCCTCCCCCTTCCTCCGCCCGGCTCGCTCAGACCCCGGCCGGGCTAATTATAACTGCGCGAACAACTTCCACCGCCGGCCGCGCTCCGGGCGCTCCCCCCGCGCCCAGCCCGGCTCTCCGGGGCTGCCGCACCCGCACCCCGGCCCCGCTGTGCCCCCTGCGCCCAGCTCGGCTCCCCGGGGCCGCCATACCCGGACCCGGGTCCCGCTGTGCCCCCGCCCCAGCCCGGCTCTCCGGGGCCGCCGTCCTTCCGCACCGCACCGGGGCGCACGGCACTGGGGCCCGCCGCCCGCTCCACCTGTCCCCGCTGTCCCCTCCTCTCCCACCGCACCGCCGGCTGCCCCTCCACCCCTTACCGGCAGAGCCCCCCTCCCCCGCCCCGTCGGGGCTCCCGCCGCCCCCGCCTCGGCCTCCCGCCGTGCCCGGCCGTCACCCCGTGGCCACCGCTGCCCTCCCCCTGCCCCCGGCTCCCAGCCCCGCGCCCTCCCGCCGCCTCCTGCCCGGCGCCCCACCTGGGAGCAGAGGAGCCCCCGTTCCTTCGCAGCAGCCGCGCTCCCTCCCTTCCCGGGGCTGGGACTCGGGCCGGGAGGAGGCGGAGGCAGCGCCACCCCCGCCGGGCCCCGGCAGCCTCCGCTCCGCCCTTCCCTCCGCCAGCGGCTTCCGCGGGGGGGCGCTGCGCGCGCCGCGCGCGCCAGCTGCCCGCCCTCCCATTGGCCGGCGGCCCTTTCAACCTGCCCGGCAACCATTTTCTGACTGGCCGGCGAGCCGGGGGGGCGGGGCTACAGCTGGTCCCGCGGTGCCGCCCAATGAGAGAGCCAGGAGAGTCGGGGGGCGGGGCCTCGCGTCCGCCTCGCCCAATGGGGACGCGGGCGCCGCCGAGTCCCGCGTCCCCCGGCGCGGCGCTCCCGGGGCAGCCCCGCCCGCACTGCCGGAGACGGAGGAGCGGCCGCCCCGGGCCAGGCCGGGCCGGGCCGGGCCGGGCTCGGCACCGTACTTCGTGCCTTGAAACCACTGCGGAGACACCGGCCAGCCGGGACACAAGCCCACAACTGCCCCAGACCCCCCCCCCCCTTTTTTTTTAAAATAAACTCGCAGTCCATCTGTGACCAAAACTACCAAATTTCAGTAAAAGGCACACCCAGGGCCTCTACAGAGCAGCGCCCGGTGCCAGGGCTGTTGGGAAACGAGGCGCACACGTCTCCCGACCAGCCCTAGAGCTACGTCAAACATTGCACAATTCTCCCATGAATATTCACTTGATTTTTTTTTCTTCAAAGACGAGGTGGCTTTAGCCATGCTCAAACCTCATATTTGCTTTTCACGGGCATTTGCGTAATCAAGTTACGTTGGCACGAGTGTTTGTACAAGCCAGATTTCAAAATCTGACATGAAAGTATTTGTAAAGATCGATTTTGATCCTTTGTCGAACCCTTCCATGGGTTGGTTACCTGATGCATCCCCAAAAAGCTGCTTGATCTAAACCCATCTCTGAAAGAGTCAATCTCTTAGACATTAAAGCCAAACAAATCTCGTAGACGGGTTCCTATTGATGGTGAGCACAGATCAAGTTCACACACAAGGTTCTGTGTCGGTCTCATAAATACTACAGGAACATTTGCAATGTTCTGGTGAAGATACACTACAACTTTAATGAACAATCAGCTGTTTATTGTGATTGTTCAGCAAAGGAGATTTTTTTCTTTTACACCCTTAGGTCCAACAGATTTTAACCCTTGTGTCTCCTGATGGGCACTCGTAGGAGTGTGCAAGGCCTGACCCAAATGCAGGGGCAAAGGGCAGAGAGACAGAAAGCTGGAACTGTCCCCCTGCAAGTCCCTCTCTGAGGATGAGGGGACCGTCTCTCCAGGCCACCTCTCTCCTGCAGCGTGGTGCCCCCAATTCCTCAGCCACAGCTGTGCTCTGACCTCACTGCTGAGGGTCATGGAGCACTGAAGGGGAGCGAGTGCTGCTGTGAGAAGCACTAATGAATCCTTTTTGACATGCTGCCGGAGCAGTGTCATTTCTCTGAATGGCTGAGGGGTGACACCCCGACCCCCATGGTCCATCTGCTGCACCAAGTCTAAGTGCAGCACCAGTGTCAGCAGCACTGAGGGAGATGAGTGGACCACATGCCTCTCCCAGACTCCTTCCTTCTGACCACACACTGTGGCTTAAGTGGAGGAGTAACTCTGAGATGTTCAGGATTCTTCTGTCTGCTAAAGTCAGCCAGGGACAACTAGGAGTATTGCACCAGGACCGGCCCCTGCCATATGGTAGGGATTATCTCCAAGGAATAGACACAGGATAGGCGTACAAAGGTAGCTGGTGCAGAAGGGACAGATCTGGAATAATTAAGTGTAATACGGAATATAAAGGGATAGTTTAACTGGCAGTAGCACCAAAGTGTTCCCATATCTTGAGCCAAGATTAGGCTTTGCAGACTTGATCCCTGCTGACAAAAAGTCTGTGACCTCTGGGCAGCCCTGTGCCACCAGTACAGTCCTGGACAATTCTCCCTCTCTACAGCGCAAGGCAATGCTTGAGCCTCTGGTACAACCATTCTCCTCCAGTCCAGCAGACCTCCCAAAAAGACACCAACACTGGTCTCCTCACTCTGTCTTGAGTGGTTAACCTAAGGTGATCAGCTGTTCTGTAAGCAATTTTTGTTCTCTGCAAAAGAAAAGGGTGAATATCTCTTCTATAGTGGATGTTTCTAGAAAGGCCAGTTGTTTCAAGCATGCTCTGACAAGAGCTACAGAAAAAAGAACCTCGAGTTGTTTAAATGCATGCATCAGAACTTTGGACTCATGTCTTAACACTTGAAGAAGTTAATAGAAATGACACAAAATGACACAAAATAATGGTGATTATTCGCAAGGGGTTTGGTCACTTTTTTATGTGTGTTAACAGTGGGATTCACATAAAAGAACTGGAACCTGGAAAAACTGTGTAGTTTGGCAATATTTAACGTCTCGTGCTAGAGGAGCCATGCTTGTCTCACACAGTGAAGAATTCAGAGGGCTGAGATCACATATAAGGTCTTTCTTGGCAAAAAAGTTCCTTCAAAAGGTCATTACATTCTCAAATGAGGTCATGTTCTAGGAGTCTAATGCTTTCCCATTTTGACTTGAACTAAGCTTGAGGCAAACAAGAGGATTGCATATGATTTTTTAATGATTTAAACATGGCCTTTCAGTATGACTATACTCACTGCAGCAGGCCAGGATGCCATTCTAACGAGCAGCATATTTGCTTTTGCAGCAAATTTCGCATAAACCAGGAAAAACACAACCCTCAAACTAATCAATGTCTCTATGTAACTCATCTGAAAGGAACACTGGAGGTTTGCTACTTATTCTTACCTTCATACTTGGCATCTATTCAAAAATACAGTTCCAGGAACACAGGAACTAACAAAGACTGCTTTCCTATGGATTTATGCCTGTGATTAATTACTCTGTGTCTAAGGTATGAGCCCTAATTGAGGCAGTTCTCATGCCTGGAAACATATGCCTCTCCCTTATCTGGATTGGTGGATATCAGTACAGAAAGCTGTTTTCTTCTGGTATCACCAAACCCAGAAACATTGTAAAAATGTAATGGTTGTGAGATCTGCTGGATTAGATTGAAACTAATTAGCTATGCTAAACCTGAATGGCAAAATGATCCTGTATGCCATCCTTCCATAGGGAAGTGAGTAAGGAAGAGCATACTGCACTAAAACCCAGTTACTTTTATCACCTCTTTTTTCAGGAAAGGAAATGAAATCTAGGAAACAGAGAACCATGTGGAACAAGCACTCAGAAAAGGAGATATGATCAAATCCAATGCAAGTGCAAAAAACCCCAAAAAATCTGACCATGGAGTGACTTCAACCACAGAGGCTGAACTGAACTGAGGAGCAGTGAAAAGGCATGAGGAAATCCTTCCTTTCAGGAAAGGAAATGAATTCTTGCAATTTCAATGAAGATCAATTGGACAAGGTTTGGGCCATTTTCGTGCATTTGAGGTCATCTCCTTCACTTTTCTGGTTTTCACATGTTTGCAGAATTTTATCTCATCAGAGTACACCAGATCATTGCTTCAGTTGCTACTCCTGTCATTTTGTTCACTTTCTTGCCGGATTTTGGGATGTTGGTGGGAACAATTTTGGCAAGTTTCTGGCATTTTCACTGCTCTTCAGTGAAGTTCAGCCTCTTTGGTTGAAGTCACTCCATGGTCAGATTTTTTGGGTTTTTTTCCACTTGCGTGGAAACCTTGTCCAATTGATCTTCATTGAAATCGCAAGATTTCATTTCCTTTCACGAAAACAGTGAAGTCTGTGTGAATGAAGTATTTCTACACATTCTCAAGTTTATTAGAAAAAGCCGTGGCACAACAGCATTATTACAAAACCTAAGCACACCTTACTGAATATTTCTTAGAGTAAGAAAGTCGCCATTGTTCTCTACTGTCAAAAGAACCACAATTTACAAGCAAAATCACTTTCCCTCTATACCTTTGAAACAAAACAGAGATAGAAAAGCAAGTAATGTTACTGAGCTTTTATTTTAACAATTAACCATTCAACAATTTTTTCCTAAACTTCAGTCAGCTCACTGGACATAAAAATCATTCCAACACCTGGTAATTTCCATATCTTGATTTTCTGTCAGTATTGATTTGAAATACAGAAAAGTGAATTTATTACAAGTACTGGGGTTGTTTTCTTTTACGTATTAAACTCTTTTGGTTTTTGAGTTTGTTTTTTATGAACATACCCGCTCTTCCCTTTGGAAGTCCTGCTTTGTAAGCTTGCACAACCCCAGGTTGAAGTTGCATTACTTTTTCTTGATTTCCTCTTCAAATCTTGTCTGAAAAATAGCATATCCAGTTCCTTCGCTGCAGCATTTTACTATTCCCACACATACTTGCACTTCCCACAAACTCCATGCGGACTTCCAAATATAGCATATACGGGGATACAATTTCTGTTTAATTCTGGTTTTGCAAGATATCATGTATCTTCAATTACTCTTCCCTAAAAAGGTGACAGTTTGAAATTACTCAAATGTTTCCCTGGCAATGTAAAGAGGCCTCTAGCATTGGGTTTTCCTGTTGATACGTTTGTCATTCATGAACATTTACTGCAATAATTCTTCAGGTCATAAACCACTCATTTTGGGGGAATGTTGGTTAAACAAATGAATAATTATTGGGGTTTTTTTAAGAAAGAGAGAGTTACTATACAAACTTATAAAAATCATGTCAAATAATGAAATTTTTGTATTTTTCACCAGCTTTTTTTAAAGGCACTACAAACATCTAAAATAATTATTTCCTGACAAATTATTCTATGGGATTTCACGTCTCACTGAAAATTCCTTCAAATAAAATAGGAAAATTTAACTTAACTGTCGACTTTACAAGAGACACCACCAGTTCACACAATCCTTGCAAAACCTTGTATTTGATAAGCCAGATTGACAACAATACATATGTTCCCAAGATGTTTATTTCATTTCTTTGAAACTTAGTGGCTTTGTACTTTTAGTATTAGTCAGAGCATGAAATAACACTCATTTAAGAACTGACAAGCAAACAAAATTTGTCATCATCAGACGTGGTTTTTTTGCATATGGGGCTACATCCTGGGCCTGAGACACAAGCATAGTTTCACTTAGAACAGAAGTAATTTTTGAAAGTATTATTTGTCTTATCATAGATTCAGAAAAAATTTGTTGGTTTTTTTTTCATTTTAGCTCTTGACAGTTCATTTACGTATAAGGGAGTATGGAGTAAGTTGCAGGATTGTAAAGCAGTCACAGAAATCAATATTCTGAGGCACAAAAAATCCATAATGGTCTGGTAATTACAATATTAAATTATACTCTCAGTCAATTTACAATAATGCCTTTTAAAATGCTTACTAAAGCAGCCCAGACATACCTAAGACTTCAAAAAAAGTCTAAGGGCAGCTTTGAGAACAGGTAATTCCTGGTGAGTCCGAAGGCTCAGCTTACATGTGAATCCCTAACCTGCTCTAGGCTGAAATCCTTTACTGCTGGCCTCCAAGGCAATCTGGTCAGGAAAGGTGCTTTTTTTATTCAAAGACCTAATTCTCTCTCCATTGACCAAATTTGTCCTTTATGCAAATATAGCTATGGTCACAGAGACAGGCGATGTCTTTTGCTAGGAGAACTCCCAGAGCTGCAGCAGAGAAGGGGTTAAAAGAAACCAACAACCACATAAACACAGAAGCAATAAGCAGACAAGCCACTGTCACAGCAGCCTGGGTCTTTGCACTTCTTGCCTTTGCAGAATGCCCGAGCTCTGATTTTCTGGCAAGGGAAAAGGAGAAATAAAACCACAGGCACAGAAGAAGGGGACAGATATTCAGTGTTACCTGCAAAGGAAGCAGATTGGATATTAGCTGTGTGCTTGACAGTGCTTTCTTCTGTGTGAGTCTACAGCCCAGTGCCATCAGCAGACCAGCAGCCTTGTCTGACACACAGCATTGATGCTGTGCAAGCTCCATGACTCTTCCCTAGGAGCACAAGAGAAAAAAGGCTGCTGGGTGTGGCAGCAAAATCTGTCAGAAGCCTTTCCTAATTTAAGAAGCTATGTTTTCTTTTTTTTTTTAGTTTTCATTTACATGTAGAAATTAAGAAAATCCTCATCAGCAAGTATCATCTCTCACCCTTTGTAGTAACAGCTCACTAAAGAAATGAGAATAGCAGTTAGAAAATAAAGCTTTTTTATTTTTTTTCCAACATGAGAAGCTGAATTAGCCTGAGACATTATTAAAGCAGTAGGGAGACAAGCCGATTCTACAGACTGGTCTCTGCAAAGTCAGACCAGCTGTAGGCACCCATCAGTTGTGCATGGTGACTGTGCAATACAAATTCTTATACCTGCTGAGCCAAGATATCAGGCTTGTAAGAGCACATAAGATTTGGCATAAGTTTTGAGAATGTAATAAAATAGGATATATATTTCTGTTTAAATGCTTAGCTCCACAAATGCCTACTTACCTAGCACCTTTCCTGTTATGTCAAGTAGTCTCTATAAATTGTTTTAACTAGGCACAGCTTCCTCAGTGAAGGAATGCACCCAGCTAGATGCTTTGTAATAAAGTATAGAGTTATAAATACACACGTGTATTTGACATATACAGTTTAACAGTTATGAACAAGCTATACCAATTCCTATCTGTAACATGCAGACTGATGCACACTAAGGTGGTGAAGAGCATTTTTAAAATATCTTAACATGAAATTGCTCACTTGATGAAAATGGAGGGTGTGGGGGCAGAGGGGAACACCCACAATTGCTCAAACCTGTTGGTTTTCAACACAGTTCAGAGCAGTTTTGGGGAAGCTTCCCAGAGGAACAGAAGATATTTAGTTATTCCAATCAATGCTGATGTTCCCATTATAAAACTGATGTTCCCTGGCTGGCTGTTTTACCCTAAGGCATCTGCCGTCCAGTTCAGTGGTTGCACACAGAAAAGCACCAAGAAAAATTACCTGCAGATTTATAATTTTGCAAGGAATTTCTGATACTACAACAAACATTACCAAATAAGCCACCTTTATTTCACTGTGAGATACAACAGTTTTTTATCTGTATTTGGATCCTCCTGAATCAGTATTTATTACTGCAATACCTATGAGTGATCTCTCAATTAAGACACGTAACATGGGCTTCTCTTTGGTCCAGCTGTATCCTATGGACTGAACTTGCAAGTGCCTATATGCTATTTTGTCCTTCAACATGAAATTATAAATCAAAGTTTAAGTGAGAAAGCAAAGTTTAACTACAGCAACTACAAGTTATCTTATGCCAAATTTAATATAAGGAAACATCTTTCAGTTCACTGAAGACTCACACCAAGTGCATTGTTTCAGAAGATGGAGCCAATACACATTCAACTGTTGAGTTTGCACAATTTAGCTAAATGATGTGATCTTTCCTCAAAGCAGGTGACTCTAAAAGCACATAAGCTCAGTGGTCTCCTTATTCTTGAAGTGATACTCCAATGTTCTTAACACTCCTTCGGCATCCCCACCTCCAATCTCCAGGTTTGAGAATCTGCATCCTTGGTAAGGTCACTCATGGGAAGGCAGAGCCTGTCACACAGAGCAAGGTTCTCTCTTCTTGTTCAGCTTGCTTGGCTCAGATCTACAGAAAACAACCACATTACTGACAGATGTTTTCACCTGGCACAGCCATGGCCAACACATTCCAGAAACCAATCCGTATTTTCCCCCTTCCCTACTCTCTGCTAGCTTGGGGCTTTTCCCCATTAGCAGCTTCTGATGGTAAACATTTCTTGTTTTACAAAATCATAGGCTATGCTCAAATTATCCCTTCCCCCCCAAAAAAGTGTCTTAGGAAGAAGCTTAGTTATATACACTCTAAACCAAAGGTGCTGGAAAAAAAGACCACCATCCCATGTTGTATTACACTTTTTGTTATTAAAAAAAGCCAAGAGGAAACCCTTGGTAAGAGTGGAGCATATTAACTATGACAAGACATCATGACATACCAACCAGTGAGACTTAAAGACCGCTAATAACACTTTTTGCAGAAATTAGTGCAAGATAGTTATCCCATATAAACAAATATTTGATGGTAGACTTCAATGATAAACAATTCACTTGATGACATTTACATATAAATACACATAAATAAAAGCCTACATCATTTAGGTTTGTAGTTAACAAAAAGTATGGTCTGAAATGAATTAAATGTAATTGTGTCTAGCTAGATCAAAGTTCTTCCTATAATGATACTCAAGTATGTGGGGTATGAAAGGCATAAATGTACAATTCTCAATTTAGTAAAGTACTACTCTATAAAACAGAATCATGAAAACAGCTCTTACATTTTAATGCAAAGTATAAAATTGTATATTTACATTTACATACACTTTACTGAACTACATTGGGTAGCTCATGGTAAAAAAACATCCCTTTTTGAAAATCTTACAAAAAATACATCAACTGCAGATATGATCAAAAGTTACTAAGTTAGCAGCTGACATAACATCTGTAGTAAAAAATATATTTTAGGAAAATACCTGGAAAAATCTAAACACCAATAAGCACTTTAAAACTATTTTTGAAGTAAAAATTGTAGCAAAACCCAGAAGAAGCTAGCAAGTATAACAAGAACTATTGCATACTGCTCTTTAAGAGCCATGTAGCGACTTAAAACAGAAGCAGCAGGTATGGTAGGAGTTTTGTGGTGTAACAAAGTGGCAACCGGAGGAAAATAGGAAACGAGTAATCCAACTTCTCTCTCTGTTTATTACCATTTTTATGGGAGAAGTGTAAGAAGATAGAGAATCCCTCTCCCTGAGGATATCCTCCATCAAAAGCTAAAACAAATTGGTAAAAGGAACCCAATTTCAAGAGCCTTGGACCCCTAATGTAGAAACATTTACCATATTTACTTACAGTTCAGTGGACAATAAATCAGATTATTACACTACAAGTTGCAGGTTAACTTTAATAAGAGTTAACACTATTTTGCAATATGAAGTGCTTCTTAATACATGTATCTATATAATATATAGATATTTGTAAAATACTCGTGCAGATTTGATAGAACAAACTGTAGAAATTACTTTCTCAAGTCTTTTCTTCCCATTAGCAGATCTTTACCTCCTATATAAGGAGGTTCAGGATTCAACAAGGATTTCCACAATATGATCAAGGTCATTAAGATCAGATTTGCAATTAGAGTGAGAAGCTGTATTTGTTGGAGAAGAAAATGTTTCAAGACTATCACAGTGTCCCATTTTTGTGTTGGTTATCATGCCAGTTAACATAGTATCAAGATCATAGTAAGAATTGTCAACTTCTGAAAACAGATCTTCAACAGAATTAGGACTTTTATTCTCCAGCGTCTCAAATATTTGATCTAAAGATTTTTGAAAGTTTCCTTTATTTTCTTGTGGATTCTCCATTTCCCACACGTTGCTCTGCAGGTTTCTTGGTGCTTGCACTGAAGGGGCTGTTGACATAGTTTCTGAACTATCCTGTGCCTGGTCACTCTCAAAGTCTTTATTGAAAGT
Source organism: Sturnus vulgaris (assembly GCF_052056855.1). Taxonomy (NCBI): domain Eukaryota; kingdom Metazoa; phylum Chordata; class Aves; order Passeriformes; family Sturnidae; genus Sturnus; species Sturnus vulgaris. The sequence goes on from NC_142248.1 coordinate 40,474,977, forward strand.
ACCATAGGCTGGAACATGCTTTCCCTCAGCTTGATCCCTAGAAGAACGACACAGGATATCTGTTGAAACAAGACGATCCAGGGATGCCTGCCCTGTACTCTGTGTGTTTATCATCTGCCAAGTCCCGTCTTGAGTCATTTCCTCTTGGATCTGCCGTACCGTGTTGGCTATAAGTACTGAACGACAAAGGTTGGGTTCCACCAGCATGTGACACAGCTGAAGTTTAACCAAGGACATATCTAAAAGTGACTGCCGCTGGAGATTATAGGAAGGAATAGCCTTAATACCAGCCAGAGTCCCTTCTATATCTTCTTCACCATCAAAACATTTCCTCTTTAATCCTCGCACAAACATTGTGTCCTGTTAAAAAAAACCAAACAAATAAAAAAAAAAATCATGTACAACATAAACAGCTCAAGAAGGAGGAGAAAAGGTACTAAAAAAGAGAACAGCAAACGTTAATCTTCTATTAAAAAGCAAATTCTTTAAAGATAGAAACATCAGAATTGTCATACCATGTTCTAAAATGACCAGTGTGGTACAACAGGGGTCAGGAACATGTGGACCAGGTCCCAAAGGCAACATTCGGGAACCAGGGCTGAGCAGGTCCACAAGGCACAGCATCGGAGAGAGGCAGGGGCTCCCAGCTCCTGGCTCCCATTAAGCTCCACACCTGACGGAAGTCAGGAGCTGCTGCCTCGCACAGAAGCAAACATCTCACCTGCTGTATTTCACCTACTGCAGAGGCAGTTTCTCCTGGCTCCTCTCGAGTTTCTACTGGCATGCTTAACCTCTGATTTAGGAAATAAAAGTACAACCTGGCACACCATCTTTAAAAGATTTGCCCCTCCAGAACATTAATATGCCTAACAGAATAACATGAAAAAAAACCCAAACAAACATGGGCAGCATATATGACAAGATTAGCTTATTTTGGCTACAAAGAGAGTAATATCTAGATTTGTTCCATGTAACTTGAGGCGTTCAGCAGGGGTGCCCAAAGCAGTCCTTCCGGTTCCCTTCCTTGGGTGAGGAAGTGAACTGTGTAATTCCAATAAGAACTGGGTGAGTCCAGTAAGGATAGTCACAGTCATCCTCTGTATGGGCTTCTGTACTCCTCTCCTAGTTGACTGTAAGATAGCAAAATTCCTATATTTGTAGCTTAGGTTCACAAGCTAAAAATACACAGGGTGCATGCAGGCTTTTCAGTATTCACACCTAAAATCACTTGCTGAATTCCTTAACGGGTGCCTCTCAAGTACCAGCCTCAGCTCTTTCTGTGAATTGCACTAATTTTGACAACAGTACCCCATGCAAATATTGCAGCTGGTCTCTTGGAATACAAAGAAACTTTTTTTTTTTAAATGCAGGATGTATCACTTCTGTTAGTCTTATAAAAATTGAGCTGCAAATGAAAGCTGGTACCTGACCTTTACATTTATGCTTCTTCCTTATTTTCCTTCTATGTCTTCTGTCCTTAGAATTCCTATTTGCCCACTATTTGGGGACTTTTTTCCAAGTAGTGACCCAAACGAAAGAGTTTTTCACCTAAAAGCTGATAAAACATAATACTATTGCAGTGTCTTTCCATACAATTTCCCATTTTCCTTGATAAGCCCTAAACTCTGCCTCACTTTTCTGGTTGCTACGGTACATTCCACATATTTTCAAGGAATTCTCTCTCAGCTTTTTCAGAGACACTAAAAATCCACAAAAGGGCAACAACACTGTTCCTTTCAAAATACATTACATGCTTATCTACTGTGAAAACCTGGGGATAGCACAGTAGCAGGATAAACACTTGGTCTGACTCTGTACAACACTTCTTACATTGCTGTACATATATCCATGAAATAACCTTTGTTCAGATTTGCCAACTCTTAGAAGATTTCTTTCCACTAAAGGTACAAAACTCTTTAGAAAACACAATGTGCAGAGACTACAATATAGAAAGAACTTAGTCTTGCAGTCATTTTTCATAACTTCTTAAAAGCTATCCATGGATCAGCTATGTATTAAATACTTTGGACATTTCTTCTAAAATTTTATCCTGAAACCTAACATATTTCCATTACTCCTATTAAATACAACACATGTTGTTGCTCGATGGATCCTTTTCCAGATTTTTAGACATTCCTGCAAACTTCCTATCAATTCCTATTTAATTTTTCCTACACTTGTACATACAGTAATTTCTGAACACACCCTCCCTTCCCATGTGAAATAACCTCTAGAAACACCATTTGGGACTGTGTACAAATCATGTATGATTGAATTGTCAAACCTTAAACACTGTGCAGAGTTTGAAGCTTCTTTTATTCCGACTCATATTTTTGTGAAGAGTAATTAAAACTTCAGTTGAATGTTAACCTGGTTTTCATACATCTGTAATTTGGAATCTATATGCCTTCTAAGGCATACCAACAGAACAGAACACAGGAGAAAACTTGAAAGCCTCAATATATCACACACACTTGGGCACCTAGAAGCAGAGGAAAAACATTTATCGATTCTTAAAGGAAAACCTTTCACAGCATTCACTGGATTTTTTTCTAAAATTTGCTTTCAATGGGTATCTTAAATCATAAAGCCAGTTCCTTGTCATCCTGTTCTCATGACTGCACAGAGTACCAGCTTATGGTTTAAGAAGCAAAAAGTGACATACCAGGAATTGTGTTTGATGCAGTCCTTCCTCTTCTCCCATGCTACTGAGCAAGAGTCCATACAGTAAAAGTGACAGCACCACCTGCCAAGCACAGGGAAATAAGATGTCAGGCAGAGACAGGAGATGCAGAACAAAATAGTTTTGCTTCGATATCTCTGTGCTGTATGATGTGAGCATGGTTCCCAGAAACAAGAATAGTACTACTAAACCCAATGCACAATTAGAGCACAAATGTGATTTGGCCAACAATACTCCCAAAATCTGCAGCAGGAGGAAAATGCCAGTTTAATTCCAGGTCCTAGGCTATTGCCCTGACCTTTGGACCAGCCTCTCCCTTATGCCTACACCACTGCCATTTAAAGAACAAACAAAAATTTTTCATATGAGCATTAAAGATTACGTTTGTATAAACAAAAGGTAATGAAAGCCAAGTCTTCCTTACTTTTATTACGAAACTATAGTTTTCACCTTTATTGAACAAACCCATGTATATTTCTGTAACATCTAGAGAAAATGAGGTGACACAAACACAAAACTGTAACATAGCAAAACATGAGAGAATTTTCCTTTACCAGCATAGAAACTTTATGACTAAGATTTACTTTGCAAGATGACAATAATGAAAGTAATGACAGTAATTAAACTGCTTTAACTATAAAGGCTGAGTTTTTAAAAACCCATTTAAAACATAGTAAGATTTGATATCTCAAATACAACTTCCCATCACATGCAACAGTTCCTTAACTACTGAAACTGAAAAGAATGCTGTTCTAACAGGCTATAAAAACTTTTATAATAAACTATGGAAACAATTTAACAATACTTTTCTAGACATGTCTGTGCAGTACAAGATGGTTCTGTGTCTGCAACTGAAGTGCACACCTAGAAAAGAAACAAATAAAGAGGGTGCACATGGACATTTGTTCTTATTTTCTGTTTTATGTAGTAATAAACAATTTTTCAAGATTGCTTGCTTTCAAATATGAGGGGGAAGAAGAGGGCTGACAAAGGACTTGGGGGTGGGAGTGCAGAAAACATGTTTTTCCTCAAGAAGCTGCATACTCATTAAAATACCACAATGGGGAAAAAAACTCCACCTTTAACATTCTCAAGCCAAGATCTTTTGACTTGGTCCCAGATATTCAAACTAAATAATGTTATGTCATGGAAACTGTATTTCAACCAACTCATAATCATTTTCTTTTATGGACTGAGCTCACAGCAACTTCAGAAACAGTGTCTTAAGGCATCTGAGCTACAACTTCAGTCAGACACCATATCAAGCCAATGAACTATTTCTTATTTCTAGCAAATGCTTTATGACACTATAAAAGTTCAGAAGTTTCTGCTCCCCAGGTATACTTTCAAAATATTCTATAAATGAAAAGTGATCTCTTTGAGAGCCTGTGTCTGGTAACTATTTGAATCACAAAAATTCTACTTTATTGGAGGATAGGTGACAAGGGCATGAACCTAATTTGAAAAAACCCAACCATGCAAAACACACCAAACACTCCAAACGCACCAAACCCTTCCCCTGCAATAACTACAGGTAAAGATGATGCAGTCATGAGAAAAAATCAAACCGAAATCTTTTCTGAGACTATTTGGTATATCTGAAAAATTTAGAAGGAGAGGCTGTGGCCGTTTGCCTCCCAAAATAGTGGACAATACAGGAGGGGACCACTGCTGTTGGTAAAAGAGCCATAATCACATCCATAAACTAAATGACAGGGGATGGCAAACCAGTCCAGTCTGTAATCTATTTACATAGTACAGGAGGAAGGTTTTCCCATGCAATGTATGTGTAAAACCTGCTGCGTGTGATTCCAGGTTCTTCCCTAGGGCAATAACCAAACCACGTAGACCTCTGGTAGTATGAATTTGAAGAGTACATCCATCACAGCAGTCATTTTTTTGGTTCTATAAACTGGTATAGATCTGTACCTCAGCAACTAAGTTCTCAGTAAAAGCATATTAACTTCATAGCTATTATCAGATGCAATAAAAACCTTGCACACAAATGACCTCCTGCAGACTTCTCTGCATTATCTCCAATAAGCATTCATCTCAAGAGAATGCTAAATTTGAAACTTAATTAAAATCTAAACCTTTTCCTATTGATTTATGTATTAACATACTTGAAAAGGCTTTAGCCTTTTGGTACATCAGAGCACTGCTGCTTCAGAGTCAAGGTGTTCAAAATCCCCTGATAATTTCAAGCAGCGCCTTTCTGTGTCCAAGAGGCAGCATCTGGACGAGCTATATCATCTCCTTTCTTCCCCTGCTACTCCAGTGTCATGAGCCCAAACTTTGTGTGTTCAACTAAACTGCTGTTTGAAACAGCTATGCAAAAAAAAAAAAAAATGTTGTCAAGGAGACAACAGCTAGCTGCAGCATAATACACTAGGAAAAATGAGTTTTGTGGGGGATTTTTAAAATTTTTTTTGTTTGTTTATTTTCTTTTTTGTTATTTTTTAATAGTAGCACAGTATTATGTAATTCGTTACAAGTTTTTCTTTTTGGATCAACAAATTTCCAGTCTTTACTTTACAAACAAGGTACTTGAAATTTGATACAATTCTTATTAAAGCATCAACTTCAGAACTCCGGGTTCACACTCAATTCAGACTCATATAGTAATATGCTGGCAAAGATATAGTTAGGTACTTAAGGGAAAAAGCTGTTTCCCATTAGTTGGGGTAACAGAGAAGATAGGGAATTTCAGTAGCGTTTATTTTTATGAGAAAGCAGACAAGATCTACCTAGGCCAGTGCTGGAAGTTCAGTGAAGCACAGTGCTGCTTTTTGTACAGCATTAAGTACAGTGATGATGGTTAGTACGGTAAAGCAAAAAGGGGCCGTACCTCCCATCTACCACTCTAATCCTCTCCACTCCAACACTGGCTTTTCTAACAACTGTGGGAAGAAACCAAAGCTCTGTGTAATAGTGGAGAAAAAGACGGAAAAAGAGCTACTTCTCTTCTTTAGACATGCACATGTGCCCATATGGTGGTGTCGAGGTATAAGGTGGGATGCAGACACAGCAGAGGGCTAGTAAGGCCAGAAACATCGCTATCGGGACTGGAACAAAGGCCTCTATAAAGCACTGGGGTCTACCCACCCCCGGGCTGTAAGGGGATGGCAAGCACGTCTCCGGCACTCCAGAGATCTGGGAAGGGGTTCCAGCACCCAGGGAAGGGCAGGCTGGGCAGCTGGAGTAGGAGCTCGTGGAAACGCAGGCGAAGGCCGGGAGCGCTGAGCGGGGGGGAGCCCGCAGAACCGGGGGGAGAGGCGGGACAGGGGCGGGGAGCGAGGGGGAGCTCCCCGGTGGTGGGAGGGCAGCGGAGTGCCCGGGGGAGGCGCGGACGATGAGGGAGCGAGGCTCCGGAAGGGACCGAACGGAGAAGTGCAGAACGGGCTCCCTGTCTCGCCCGCCCCGGCCCTCTCGGCACTCCCGGCGGTTACTCATCGCCCCGCGCTCCCGCCGCCATTTTGAATCGACCCCGTCCCCTCCAAGGGTTCGCCGGCACCGGCTTCCCGTGGATCCGACCCAGCCCAGCCCGACCCAGCCTACCGTACTCACCGCCCTGCCGTTGCTGTCGCCGGCGCACGCCCGCGCAGGAATCCCCGCTCCGCTCCCGCCTCACCGCCCGCTCCGCGCCTGAGGGACGGGCGGGGCCAACCGGCCCCGCCTCCCCCCGCCCGCCATCTTATTGTCAAGCCCCACAAAGAGACTCGCGTCCGCTGGGGGCGGGCCTTCCCCGGAGACCACGCCCACCAGGAAGCGGCGGCCGCTGCTATTGGCTGCCGTCAGGCCCCGCAGGCACCACTCGCCGCTGCAATTGGCTATAACACCCGCCTGTCACGACCACGGCTCCGTCCCCGAAGGCGGTGGGGTTGCCATGGCAGCCGGACCCTTCCCCTTGGCCGTGAGAGGCTGAGTGAGGCGGGGGCGGGGGTGAGGCGGGGCCGCCCCGATTTCAAATCGCAGCCAAGGCCCCGCGGCGCGTCTGGGCTTCCAGCCACGGGCTCCGGCGGGAACAGGTTCAGACCTGGCCACGCTGCAGCCCGCGGGGAGCCGTGGCTGGCGGGGGAGGGGAGAGGGAACGTTGGCCGCCCCGGCCCAGGCGCTCCCCGCCGTCAGGCGCCACTTCCCTCAGGGCTGGGGAGCCCCATAGCTGCGGCCCGCAGGGGTGACAGGAGGCCTCAGCACTCTATTAGCAAGGCCTGTGGCATTTCCTGTTCGGGCCCGGCCGCCCAGCCCCGGGTCTCGCAGTCAAAGCCAGGAGCCCGGGTGCTGGGGGCGGGGGTGATGTCTCACACCCCGCAGGGAGCCGCTGTCTGAACACGAGTCAGCAGTGAGTGCCCAGATGGGTGAGAAGGCCAGTGGCATCCTGGCCTCTATGAAAAATAGTGTGGCCAACAGGAGCAGGGGAGTGATCGTCCCCCTGTAGTTCACTGGTGAGGCCACACCTCGAGTGCTGTGCCCAGTTCTGGGCCCCTCAGTTCAGGAAGGACCTTGAGGGGCTGGAGTGTGCCCAGAGAAGGGAACAGAGCTGGTGAGGGGTCTGGAGCACAAATTTTATGAAAAACAGCTGAGGCAGACTATGGGTGTTTAGCCTGGAGAAGAGGAGGCTCAAGACCTTATCAGTTTCTACAACTCCGTAACAGCAGGGTGCAGCCAGGTGGGGGTCGGGCTCTGCTCCCAGGGAACGAGTGACAGGGCAAGAGAGAACATAGCCTTAAGCTGTGCTATAGGGAGTTTAGGCTGGACATGAGGAAGAATTTCCTCAGAGAAAAGGTGATTAGGCACTGGAATGGGCTGCCCAGGGAGGTGGTGGAGTCACTTGGAGGGAGGAAAACTGGACGTAGCACTTAATGCCATGGTCCAATTGACAAGGTCCTTTTTGGTGACAGGTTGGACTCGGTGATCTCAGAAGTCTTTTCCAACCTCACTCATTCTGTCCTAAAGCTGCCGCCGTCCTGCTGAGCGGAACCCCCTCCCCAAACCTTGCTCGCCGCTGTGACCCCAGCCCGATGTGGCTGCACATCTGCAAACACTTAGGCCGTCCCAGCGTCTCTCGGTCGCTCTCCCGGCCGAGCAGCTACGTGCCGGCTGCTCCGGAGCAGCCCAGGAGAAGGAGGGGCGCCTGGCCCGGGCTGCGAGAGCCGCAGAGGCGGCAGCTGCTGCCTCACGCCCCCGGGGCGCGGCGGGACGGAGAGGGGAAGGAATTGGAGAAAGGGTGGGATAGGCAGCAGGCGCTGGAGGATCGGCCAAGCTTGCAGCTGAGGCTCTGTAGGAAAGGCTGGGAAACAGCGGAGCTGTAGCGTCATACAGTAAAGCAGGATGAAATAGTATTTCCATAGCAAAACAAGATCTGCTTTTGGGACAAGACAGTTCACTCATTTCTTGTCACTTCATCTGGCTCTTCTTTGGAGAAGTAGCCCGAAATTCATTTGCAGTTTCCTAGTTGCCTTCGGTTTGCTCAGAAATGTCAGCGCTCTCGTGAGGCTGTGCATTCAGTTAATTGTTCATGCCTAAAGCCTCTAGACAGGCTCGCCATCCCCTGAGTGGATGGGCTGTGTGCTCCCTTTTGTTCTGGCTGCTGAAGCATCCTTTACATCAGAGACTGTCATTGATCTCACTAGGACCACACCATATCCTTTATTATTGTGGATCACATTATTGATCGTGGTTACCTTGGGAATGCCATAATATTAATCTAAGAAGTTGTCTATGAGTATTCTCTCCTTGCAGCAGTACATACCATTGCTCAACAAAGTGCATGCACTACCTGGATATATTTCTACACCAGCATCTTTGGCATCACACAGATCTGAGTTTTTTATTAATAGTTTGGCTGATGTCTGCACTGTTATGCTTCTGGCTTCACACTGTAACACACAATTCTCCAGGGTGGTTTTCCCATGATGGGCATTTAAAACCTCCTTCACAACTTCATGTTGCACTCACTTCAAACTGGAGATCCTTATATTGGGTTCTGTACAGTCAAGAAAGACGTCTCGTTTCTTTTGTTTATTTTACCACTATATAAAAGGCATAGCCTTTGAGTTCAACTGAATCAGCACTGCAGAATGGGCCCTCTAGAACACAAGGACCAGGACAGATGATGACTGTCTGCTTCATAACAGGTATTTACAGCTGCCACTGGATTATGGTGAAACTATATTTCCAGGTCTTTACCACAATCTGCTACAAGCCCAGAATCGCATCGTGTTCTCAGATGTCAGAATGCAACCTCGGTCAAGGCTCAACACATCACAAAAAGAAATCCAAGTCATCCTCCTCGTTCTCCCTGTTCCAGTCCTCCAGATGCACTGGTAGAAGAATCTGACATGCCCTACAGCTTGTGCTGTCTGGTCAAACTCTCCTGACTCATCACACAACCCACAGCTCCCACATTGGTATCTGGTGTCCCTTAAGCTTCAAGGGTTCCAGCTGTCCCATGACTCACACAAGAAAGGCTGAGTTGCACAACTGCTTTCAAAGCTGAGTACTCCATACCAGCCACCCCAAGAACCTCAAACACATTTGTACACCAGATTTCCTGCTGTCCACATGGTGCAAAGGCTTTGTCCAGGTACTCGGCTGTGAATTGTATCACCTCGGAAGTTTTGCAGAGTTAAGGAAGAATTTGGACCTTTGGTTCTGAGCCAGAGTCAGTTTCTTTAAGCTCGAGGTGGTGCCTCTGGAGAGGGATCCTAGATGAAGAAATTCCTGGGCCTTTATATCCCCACAGTCTGTGCACCTGATCTTCCTGTGCCCAATGGTGGTTTATGGTCTGGAGTATTCTAACACCTCATGGAATTCTTCCTCTATGTCCATGTGGGCAGGCCGTTAATTGTTCTTATCTTCCATCCTGGGGCCCTTCAGGATCTCAGCTTTTATCTGAAGATACCCAGTCTTTCTCTGTTTACTCCCCTGCTTAGCTGTCCATGCTTACAAAGTTCATTTAAAGTTCCCTGACACCAAGCTTTGAGCAGGATCCACTCATGCTAAACTGTCAGCACGTTAGAATTAAATTTAACCTCAAACAATTAATTTCTAATATTTTATAAGTAAACAGTGTAATTCCCAACATGCAGTCAGCCACGATGTAATCGTGGTAATTCTAAATTGCTCGTGAAACAAAAGATGATCAGTGTGAAAAATATCTGGAAAAAGTACATTCCCGTTGGGCACAGTCCTTCCTAAAGCAGTCCCTGTTTTGTCAGGATGATGCCAAAGTCACTCCAGGAGCCGTCACTCCAGGAGCCATCACTCCAGACACTCAGCATATTCCTGGAGCAGATCTAGGCTCTGCCCCCTCGGCTGCTCCCGCAGGCCACAGCTGGCGGCAGCACGGCCTGACCCTCCTCCCACGCCCCCCGGCAGCCCCAGCTCAGCAGGAATTCACAGAGGTATTCCCACAACAAATCCTGCAAGAACCTTTGAGCCTCCATGGAGGCCCCTTTCGAGGCCGTGTGGGGGCTGTTGCCTGAAGGATCACAGCTCGGAGAGTTCATTTGGATTGCTTTCTAGTGATAGCATCATCTATATAGAGTAAGGTACTTAAGTCCCCTCTCCTTATCCTTTATTCTTTTTTTTTCTTTGTAGCTACAGTGAGAGGATCGTGACATTTTTATTTGTGTTTTTTCCCCCTCAATAAGCTCTCCAGTGAAACTGGAGGATGTCTTATGGCTTAAGAACTACATCATCTATGTTTCTAACTAAATCAGTGAAAGAAAAATTGTGAAAGATTCTCCATCTTCGTTAAAAATCTTAGAAACTAGCAGTGTCTCCTCATTTGATTATTCTCAGCAGAAAGCAACTTTCACATCTCACATGTGTGAGAAACAAAACTTGAAAAGTCAAAATGGAAAAATCTGGACAGATCTTTGCAAAACAATGCAGCCTGAAGTATTTACTAGAGAGCTGGAAAGAGATGTCTGCAAAACAACCTGACGGGAAATGGAAATGAAGAAAGTAACTGCATACAAAGAAAAGGAAAAAAGCGAGGGAATCACTGGCCAGGATTATCAGGAGAGCTTTAAATCAAAAGGTAATTCAGAGCATATACCCAAAGCTTCTAGACAATTGGGAGGCATTACACCTAGTAAGACACTGCAGAGCAGCCTGACTGCTGAGGAAATGAATAACACGGGTGACAGGGAAAATGGTGCAAATGAGCTCAGCAGGTCTCTCTTGGGAAGCCGGGTCACCACTGACACACAGCAAGATCTCCAGAGTGAGTGGAAGTTCTGAAGGGATTTAAAAGCACTGGCAGCCTATATAAAATATGAATGGGATGCTCTCTTTGTCTGAAACAGGAGGCACCAAGGCTCGTGTAACAGGAGCAGGCATTGCCTCGACCTTTCCAAGCAGGTCCGAGGTGGAGATCCATCCTTAGCACATGGAGGGGGTGATTTGAGCTGCAGCCCCAGCCTCAGATCAGGAGGGCCGGGTCGAACGGAGCCGCTGCCCTGAGCTCCCTTCCCTTGGCTGGGGAGCGGATGCCTCGTGCTCGCTGGAAGGACGGGCTTGGCTTCGATCCGTGAGAGCTGCGTGTGCTGCAGCCGTTCCGCCTCCCCGAGCAGAACATCCGCGGCTGTGCCGGCAGCCAGCTCCGGCTCTCCCCATCGCACTGCCCGCCCGCTCTGCCGGCAGCCCTGCCTGCCTCTTCCTCCGGCGGTGGCTGGTACTGGGTGGTGTGACCTGCGTGCCATGGGCGCTGGAAAGCAGCCACTGCTCCCTCCCGCCCAGCCCCCTTCCTTCCCGTCTGGAGCAAGCCTGTGCTGGGCTGTGCTTGATGCCTCGGGAGCTTTGCTGCTCCTTTCTCAAAGCTGCTCAGCCCCTGCTGAGCTGGCCAGACTTTCACACATTGGCTGTGACGGGAAGGCTGTTTAGAGCTGGATAGTGTTTATAAAACCGCAGAAATTAACAGAAACGCAGTGTCCAGGAGCAGGACTGAAACTACCCTTTTAAAAGACAAAAAAACCCCAAATCTATCAAAACCAGACATGACTCAGCCCTGAACTGGAAGCTGTGAGCTGTCGCCAGTGCAGTGCTGTGCTCTGGCTAGCGACTTTTTTTGAGAGACAAGGTGTGTTAGCTCAAGCTCTGTGCATTACTGTGGTTTGGAAGAGTTTTTTTGGCTATGATCCCTCTGGTTCAAAACGGGGACAGAGCTTGCTTGCCTCTGCCTGCTAAAGACAACGTGGACTTGTTCTGAGTCTTTATTGTTTCTCTCATAATTACTGTTTGATTAAAGCATTTAAGATATGTTTGTCTTTTAATTTGGCTCCAGAGTAGGGCAGGAGACCCACTCCCGGTATACATAGTTTCCTTTAAGCCCAACCTGGCAAATTCTGATTACTTCTGAGATAGGCAGCATTATGAACCAGTCCTGAGTGCTTCTGCAGACAAGCACATTCCTGCAGCAGAGCTCCCCTAAAAAATCCAGAGGCAAATGGAAAAACAGCTAAGGAGTAATTAAATGTGGCTGTTCCTCAAGAAACAAGCCTGTAGTAGCAGCTCAGCTGGGCCCCATAAGACAGGTAGGTACAGGATACAACTTCACTGCGTGCAATCTGCAGTCACAGTGCACTGAATGTAAGAGAAGGTGTTTTTGTGTCACTGCAGTGTGTTAATGTGTGGAGTTCAGCTCAGCCTTCAGAGAGGGTAAACTCCTTCACTGCTCTGAGCCTGGATGTTACTCCTACCTGTAGGACGGATTAAACAAAGAACAGTGGGCAACTGGTGCCTGTAAAACAAACCAAAAGGTTTGTAGTGAGTGAATGAACATTTGCGGGCTAACTGTAGCTTGATGTTGGATGATAATGATGCTGTTATCAAATGTTAGTGGCTTACAAAATGAGAATACCACAGTCAGGGCCACTCATCACCCCAGCTAATCCACGAACCAGCTAATACATGTCTGAATATGGCAGTGTTGGCTCAGCTGGTGGTTTGAAAAACTGAATAGTGGTAGTAGGCAGGTGATGGGAGGGGTGTGTGGCTGTCAGCACAACAATGGCGAATCATTCTGTTCTTAGGCAGAAATCCGTCTGCCTCAGGCCATCAGCCTCAGGCCTTAGGTTTTATGGCTGTGGGTATCTGATCTATCTACTGGGAGGCCATGGGGATTAGGAGTGACATGAGCCAAGAAATGAGTTCTTTGTAAGAACTTGTACAGACTAAGATACTCTGTGAGCTAAAAGCAACACTGCTTTTACCCAAGCCAGCTAGTAGCTTTATGGAACCAATAATAAATAAATTGCTAAGAAGAGATATTAGTATGTTTTGGTTACAGAAAATAGAGTGAAAATAGGACACAGGGAAGCAATTAGGCTTGCAATAGTCCACTCTCTTAGCCTGCCTGGCTAAAGGGGTTTGGTTGGAGTTAAAGACCCCTCACAGGCCCTCACTGTTGAAGTCAGTGACCATGAGTGTTCCTCTTAGAGTGGAAAGGCGCTGAAAGAAAGAGTGCCCTCATTACAGTATTTGTTTATGCTCTTCAACCAGGAGGATGTGACAAAGTAAAAGCAAAAAGCAGTGTTTTTAGCAAGATCTACAGTTGACAGCCAATTCAGAGAAGGAGTTCTCCGTGGCAGGTGAGAAATGTGTTGTAGTGGACATTGGCAGGGAGGAACAAAGCCCGGATGATACCAAGTTAATGACAATAGGAACCTCTAGTGACAAAGCACCATGCACTGGACCAAACAGCAAAAGTTGCCAAATGTTGCACCAGCAGTCAGCAAAGATGGATTTTAAAGTGCTGAATGTTGTTTGGGGTTTCATTTTAAGGTAGCTCATTGTGATAGTTCAGGTTTATGTTTGTGAGGGACAAGATTGTTTTGTTGTTGCAAAAATGCTGCCTTAGAAAGGATTTTTAAGAACTAAAAGAGCACACCTACTTCTTAATAGGGCTTTTAAAAATGTACATTTTGGATACTTGAGTGTCATATTATCTGGTGCTGCTTAAAATATGTGTTCTGTATCTAAGCATAAATACCATAGGCTATGACAGTTGCTATAGCAACTAAGCATCTACTATTAAATAGCACCCACAGGCTGAAAAACCATGTGCAGCCTGTCAGTACACAAGGTATTCCTTTCTTTTCAGCCAGCTAAGTACAGTATTTTCGTCTTGGGAGCTCGTCTGTTTCTGATGAATGTGTTTGTGCTGGTCATATGAAGACTTTTTCTCCCCCATCAGCTTTACCTTCCTTTGAAACAGCAGATACTGTAAGAACAAAATAGCCTGCAGTGGTTGCAGGCTGAAGAAGTTAATGAATAATTCCTTTTTCGTATAGTTTTGAACATACATTAGAGTGTGGCTTTCAAATCTTTTAGTCTAGATTTGAGCTTGCACTTTTGCTGTTCTGCATCTTTTGATATTACAGTGTTTTGCTCTTGAAACCAGCCTTTCAGGAGGCACCGTGGTGTTCCTAGAAGCCGTGTCCTTGAAAATTACAATATCAGTGGGAAACTAATTTCTACAGTCATGGCAGACTGGAGAGTTATAATTCAAAAGCACAGTTAAAACTAACAAAACTTTTAGGAATATGTGGTCCAGTTGTTTATTTTTAAGCTTGCCTTAAAGTTGGTAAGCATTTGGATCATGTAATCTATGGGGGGAGAGTAGTAAAATAAGACCATTGAGTTTCATATGCAATAATAATTCTGGTGGTTGAGACTTCAGTAACGAGCTGTTGACAGCATTCATAGTTTTACATTTTACAAGCCAGAAATGTGATTTTCTTTAGACCCATCATACCTAACAAGAAGAATAAAATTAAGCATCAGTAAGACAAATATGCTGGTTATAGAAATGAATGTTTATCTGCAAATTAAAATGACCCTCTGTGAGCCTTGAAGAGTAGAAGACAGCTGGGATGGCTTATTGGAGTGTTTGGATTGTTTCCAAGTTTTGTTTGAAAGTCTGATGAATCAATAGGTGAAAAGGAAAAGGTACTGTAGCTACAAATTACTGCTGATGTTGATTTGCTCGTGGCATAGCAGAATTACATAATATGTAAAAATATAAATTATAGCAAGAACAAGACGATTATGGTTTAATAAGAGTATCAGAAAGTGAGGATAAGAAATAGGTAATCTAAGGCATGAAAAGGCATATTAAAAATGTGATTTTTTTTTCCTAAATGATTTCTAACACCTCTGTGCCTTGTCTATTTAAAGGGTTAACCCAGTTAGAAGCATGACTATGAACAGAGATAACAGGCTGTGAGCTGGTCTTGTTCTCTGTTCTGGTCCTGCACCTCGATGGGAATGACAGCCTCGACTTTTGTAGCAGTAAAAGAATGTTAACTCCTGTCTCCTGGTGGTCTGCCAGTAGCCAGTGGTTTCCCAGCAATCATTTCAACATGTCTCGTATTAATGGAATAATAAATCTTTAATTGGCCTTGCGTACAAACGGCACCAAATGCCAACAGACTTGGGTAAAGTTGCAGGAGCTGCCGTGAGCAGTGGTGCAGGATGATGTGGAGAGTGGTTTGCCAAGGCAGAGAAGCAAAGTGGGGCTCATCAAAAAGTTGTTTAGAATTTGCTGGGTGTTTAGATAGTGCATGGGGCTCAGCTGAATGCCTTAGATGGTCTGCCTGCCTCCTGCCACTTACATCCTCTCCAGGGAATCATAGACAGATCCTGGCAAGTTCCAGCACCTTCCATTTTTTTTATTTTAATGCAAGGGAATAGTCTTTTTCTACCCGTGATTTCCCTGTTTGTTTTCAGCTCTGTTTTTTTGTTTGTTTGTTTGTTTGTTGTGGTTTTTTTGTTTTCCTCTTGTTTCTCAGCCTGTTTTTAACCATCCTTTGAAAAAGCTTTTGTGTTTCTGCCATATTTGGATAAATATTACAGCCTGATCTTGTGTCTGGCTCAACAGCTATTTGTATGGTGAGGATAAGCACACACACTTCTCTGTACAGTCTGTTCTACCTAAGAGCAGCACAAAGTCTTAAAAACTATGTTTATAGGATGGGAATTTTAGGGATATAAGAGGTACTTACATTACTCCCTGGTAATGTTTTTTTCTTCCACTGTGAAGGCCACCATGCCCAGCAGGAGAACTAGGGTAGAGTCTGGTGCCCTCTTGTGGCTACATTAAACTACTGAAAAAACATTATCCTCTGATCTAGAAGCGGTCGGAGCTTGAATTACACTGGAAAACACAAAGAAATTTATCCTAAATAAAAACTGAAAGTATAGAAAAGGGTGAATAAACCTTTCAGTGTTATTTCTGAGATGAAAATTCACGTGGTTCAGAATAGAGGCAGTAGAGGCACAATTCATACTTGACTGATACGTTGAATATTTCAATTATATGTTGCTTTCATAAAGACTTTTCTTCGTACTGTTTAACTAGATGTGATACTGAAGGATGGACAGGTCAAGGTTATACATTAATATTGCCCTACATCATGGAAGATTATGCCCAAGCTACATTTCTAAATTAAAAATTCTGCAAATTCTCCAAATTCTGAGGTGTTGAAGTCATTATGATCTGAAACTATGGTCCAGCAAAAAAAGTTTGGATTCACATTTAATTTTCCACAGCCTTAAGGGAGGAGGTTGACAATTGTCGTGGCTTTGGTTTAATTGATTTATTTGGAATGGGTTTCAGTATCTCCAGAGGGGAAAAGAAAATAAATTCTGGGATTTCTTGTACAGTGTTATTTCTTATATTGGAATTTGACTAAGAACTTATTCTAGTACCTGAAACGAAATGCTAAGGAGAAAAAAAGATAAATATTTAATAGACTTCCAGCTTCTCCCCTCTCATGAGAGAGGAATATTTCTGGCCAGAAAAGGCAATGACTTGTCCTTTAACAAAGCAAGAAGGGTCTGCTCAGCCTCTCAGTAGGGAAAGCCCCGTGCTGAGTTATAAAATCACACACCCTTTGAATTCTGATTTTGTGTAAACTGAAGTGGCCCTCTGACCTTTAGTTTCCCATCAGACCTTTCTGACTTTACAGTCTGCCTGTATCTGCCTCTCACCACTGTGTACAGAGGAAGATCCTAGTTTGTCTTCTTGTTTCTGATGAAACTTCATATTTGTTCTTGGCCTATCTGGAATCCCCTGACTTTTTCTGGTGGGCCATTCCCACAAGTCAAGACAGCAAAAAGTTGGTGGTAACTCCTGAGTTCTCTTGGTTTTAATGTACATTTTTCTTTTCTTTTCCATATCACTCCATCCAGTCCTGAGTTTAGTGTGAAACTTTGCATTTGTCCCCTTTGGGACACAGCTGTACCTGTCAGTGATGCAGCAATGCACCATTCGACTGAGAGCCTTATTTTAGAAAGGATTTGAACAAAAGAATTAGAGACAGTTAGAAACCATACATGCAGCTAAACAGAAAATTATAGAATTTTTTATACTTTATCAAATGTTCTATATCGAACACATTGCCTCATAAATGCCAAACATACAAGAATAAAAAACTACGTGTAGTGGGTAGTGTGAGCCTCATGTTCTTGACTATATCTAAGAAAGGCAAGACTCCCCTGCCTCTAGTTAATCAAATTGATAAGTAATAGTGCTGTTGTCTCAAGTGTATCAGACTCGAACTGTCATAGACTCATCCCAGAAAACTGGTGCTAAGAAAGTGGTTCCCAGCTCATGAAAGCAGTGTAAGGAAGGGAAGAGCTTGAGAGGCACAGTCCACATGGATAGATCTTCAAGAAGTAGGGATTTTAGAGATAATTGCTGGTGGCCTTCTGTGCACAGCAGTACTGGTGTCTTCAGTCCTGTACCCTGACAGGTAGTATGAGCCTTGTGAGTGTTTGGCCCTGAGTGTTTCCAGTCTGGAAATCAACTCTGCAGATCAGTATCACTCTTATCTTTTGTGAAAACAACAAGACACCTCCAAACACCAGAATATCATGGTGAGGAAAATCCCAGCAAAATCCCCAAGGGTCTAATGCCCATGTTACCAGAAGGAGACACAAAGTTAAAATGAAAGTCTGCATATTTTTTTTTCTGATGCCCCAGCATAAACAGAAGCAAATAAAGTACTTTGAATCTGACCCTGAAAGTGCTGACTAATTATAATTTGTGCTTTAATACCTCATATTTGCCTCCACAGTGCTGTTCCCTGCTCCATTGCAATTAGCTCTGAATATGCATAGGCACACCTGCTCACGCTTTCTAGTATCTCCAGCAAGGGGTTGTATTTTAAACCGAGGAGGCAGACAATGCTCAAGGGAAGAAATGTCACATTTTACAGATGGGGAACTGTGATACAGGCTTCTGCATTTCTAAGTAGCTTTCTGAACATGGATATTTGCATATTTGTTCAGAACATCTGTGACTTAAGGTTTACAAGGTTTTTCAGGACTTTGTATATCATACAGCACCCTTTTCCCACAGTATCTCTCTTCTCTTTGATTCTTCATTGCCCTCAAGAAAATATTTCAAGACAGACCTTTGAACATAGAGAGATACTCTGTGATCATGGTCTGAAATGCACAAGCCCTTTCACTGACAGAGTCTACCAAACAGGACAGATCATTTCATGGCATAGTGAGAGGTTGCTTTTGTAGATAATATTGATGTGATGTTTTGTAAAATTTTTACCACATCTTATCATATCTCCTTGGCACACTTTCTGTCTGAAAGGCTGATTTTTGCTTCCTTACCTCTGAGCATTTCTTACAGGATGGAGTAAGAGAGTAAAGTCCTAGAAGTTATCAGTGATCTGAATTACAGATTAGACATAATGAGTTCAGAGCCCTCCCCTTTCTTACCAATAGTTCATGATGGCAGCTACTAACAGCTATTACCAAAGCATAAGTGTCAGTCCAGTTTGGGATAACATTTCTCTATTTGTGCTTCACATTCACGTCACTTTGTGTCGTGAGACCATGCTGCATACCTGCTGCAAGCAGAAGCGCCCTCTCCTGTGCAGAGGTTCATTTTGCAGGGAAAGAGGGAGAGTAATGCCATGCAAACCACCCACTTCCAGCAGGCACTGGAAGAGATGGAGGGGAGTGGTATCACATCCTCTAGACCCAGTGCAGAAGACATGCTGGGAGGTACAACTCTGGGAATGCTGGCACCTATATGCTTCCCTGCATGCCATAGAGGTTAAAAAATTATTGTATCTCTCTGATTAAGTCCCCCCACTCTTATTTGCTGCTATTGATTTGAAAATAAGACAGGAATTCCAAACTGTCAGGGAACTTTGGCATTGTTTCACTGTACAGAGGAAGTTTCCAAGAATACCTGTCCCACAGTGTGTGCTGTAGAATGACAGTATTCTCACTAAGAAAAGCCATTAGGTTCTGAAAGCCTGGTTCTGAGTTAGATTTCATCACTCACCACCCAGCAGAAGTTTGACATTAGGGTGTACATGAGAGCAGTCACAAGACCACCAACTGCAGAAGAAACTTGTCACAGGTAGAGAGTCTGAGTTCATTCCTATGGGGTTTTGCCAGCTTTGTAGCTAAATTGTAGCAATCCTCTTGCAGGATTTAATAAATACATTAATTTTATTTTATTAATAAATTTAATAAAAATTTAATACAGGACATTAAAGCATTTCTTAGCTAGGAATATAATTTTATAATTGAGTTATGCTAAACATTTGCTTAAAAAAATTGCAGTCTTCAGATATAACTTAAAATTGATGAATAAGCAAACAAATCACATATAGTGTCTGCAAAAACTAGTCTGGCCAGCTCTAGTTCATAGCCAGAAATTATTCACTTTGTGTTTTATAGTCATACTTAAGATCATCAGCAATGAGCTTATCTCCCAGGTACATTATAAATGTCTGAGACACATGTAAAAATAAAAAAATGTTTTATTTATATGGTAGCCCATTCTTCTTTTAGTCAATTGGTGGAAGTTATACCCGAGTAAATGCTGAGTATAAAAGAGTGAAATTTTCCAATCCCACTCCTTTACACTAGTGAGCAGTTTACCTGCTCTGAGCGTTATGTGTGGAGACCTGGCCATCTAAAGACCAAACTGGGAGGCACAGCCTAGGTTTGACTGTACTCTCTCTAACTCATAGCTTGGGCTGAGTTGGGGAAGTCGGGAGCCAGATCCATGTGGGTGCAGATCCAAATGGCTGTGTTGAGAACTGGAGATCTGATGTAGGAAGTGAACCCTTCTTCACAGCATGAAGCAGTCCCCGGTGGATCCCTGATGGGATCACTGGTGGTGTCTCTGCAGGAGGAAAGGGTGGAAAGACCCATACAAGCAATTCACCCCTCAGATCTGCTCTGAACTGAGAAGTGCCCTTTGCTGTGTATCTCACTCTTGTGCTGGTGCTGAGACCTTTCCTTTGCCTGTGTGGCACAGTCAGATACTGACAAAAATAGATAGTTGCTTGAATTATCAGACAAAAACCAGTCACTTTATCTGATGAGATATTTTAACAATATGGAATGTTTCTTGATGCCTGCACTCAGCCATACAGGTGCTTTTCTTTTTATCCAAAGAAGTCAGCATTTGCAGTTTTCTCATGTGGATGCATTGCTTGGTACCAGGCCCCTGACTCCTTCAGTATATCACAGAATATTTGAGTTTGGAAAGCACCTCTGGAGATTATCTAGGTAAATTTTTAAGTTAGATCAGACTGCACAAGTCTTTGTCACTTCTAAAGCTTTTATTTCAGAGTGTGTTTGAACAAAGAAACTCCAAGGATTTTCATTAAGAGAAGATGTATAATGACATAGTAATTTAGAACAGCATGCAGTTTCACCGAAGCAGCTGTTGCATCAGACCCTGATAATCCCTGGCCCCTGGCTCTATGGCACAGGGTTCCAGGGTTGGTTCACAGAATCATAGAATATACTGAATTGGAAGGGATCTACAAGGATCATCAAGCCCAGCTCTGCACAGGACACCCCAAGACTCGCACTGTGCTCCTGAGAGCATTGTTCAAACACTTCTTGAACTCTCTCAGGGTCGGTGCTGTGACCACTTCCTTGGGGAGGCTGCTCCACTGCTTGACCACCGTCTGGGTGAAGAATCTTTTTCTAGCATCTGACCTAAGTATTCTCTGACTCAGCTTCAGGACATCCCTCAAGTCCTGTCACTGTCACCAGAGAAAAGAGGTCAGTGCCTGCTCCCTTGATTCCTACCATGAGGAAGCCATGACAAGGTCTCCCCTCAGTCTCCAGGCTTGACAGACCAAGTGACCTCAGACACTCCTCATATCCTCCCCTCCAGAGCTCTTACCATCCTCATGGCCCTTCTTTGGTTGTTCTCTAATATCTTAATGTCTTTTTTATATTGTGGCTCCTAAACTGGACACAGAACTTGAGGTGAGGCCTCACCAGCTCAGTGCAGAGCAGGACAATCCCCTCCCTCGACACTCACTTTTTATCAGACGAAAATCATCAGAGAAGTTTCATCGAGGTCAATAGCTAATTTGCATCAATGTCAATCAGTTCAGAAGCCTGTACCTCCAGTTTCTTCTAAATTCACTGCTGTTATTCATTAAAGTTTGCTTTCAGACTATGAAAATCCTGAGGTCAGGGCACTTTGCATCTGTATCTGCAGAGATGAGTCACCAGTGCTCTGGTTAGCAGGGGCTGTCATGAGCCATGTTCTGCTGCTGCAGAATTCTTTAACAAGGGAAAGTTACAGATATTCAGCACTTTGCAGGTCTCTCCTTGATACCTTAGAGAGTTTGATCTCTGAGATGCATTTATAAATAGAAATTCGGAATTTTTTAATTAGCACCACAACAGGATTTCATGTTTTTCCAAGAAACAATCTCAATTAAGTATCATGTGGGCTACTTTTGATGACAAAAGCATTTCACAGATAAATACCAGAGGAGTAATTAAATAATTAAAAAATTAAGTACATAATAAATAGTATAAATTGAGGATATATAAATTTGGCATAATGGTTATTTGAAAAAGTGTAAGAATATATAAAAATAAAACATAATTACAGAAATATCTATGCTAATTTAAAGATAATAAAAGGTATTGTATTTATATTAAGACTGGTTAATATTAATTCAGTGCAGAAATATCAATGTCAATAACAATTTCAACATGTCACAGAAATACAACATTACATATTAAATGGAATGATGCTATGAAAGACTCTACAAACTCATACTCAAACTGATTAATGATCCGTCTGTTGAATCACATAAAAAGATGAAGAAGTTATTTAGATAAACATTGCCAGATTTGTATCACTATCTGTGAGCCTACCCATGTATTCTACAGATTCCTACACAGTAAAAGTGGGATCAATAACAAAAGGAAAGGGTTAGCTTAGTCAGAAATGAAATATGAATTCAACAAACATTTGGAGATGGCATAAAAGCAGTCCCTGACTCCATTTGGAAATATATAAATTTTCTGTATATTTCATTGCATTCTAGATCCGACTGCAAAACCAGTAAAATTTACTAATTGTAAACTATCAAGCATTACAATTGTACATTTTAAGAATTTCAGGACAGTACAAGATCTTGACTAATGCATCAGCAGTACTGTTGGTCTGTGTTATCAGTCCATTTTTTGCCCTCTAATTCTTCTGAATATGTCATATACTGGAGTACGAGGAAAATGTTCAAGGCACTTGTTGAAAGACTTACTTTTTTTTAAATATTTTCCATTGGTTAACCACAAACGATTACAGCAGAGCACATGTATGAGAACCTGAACATGTACCTCCTCAAGAAGCAAAAATTTCAACCATGAAAATAGTACATTGTTCCTCAGCATTCCTTTTTTCAAATTTTTCTCAGAAGATAAAACTGGTTTTATTTCATATGAGAAAAAGAGTCCAAAAAATAAGCTTTAAAGAATCCAATTTGAGTCAAGGTAAATTACTTAGTTTATTCCGCATATCCTCAGCAAAGCAGTATTTTCACCAATGGTGGGCAAAGTTTATTGTAAGAGACAAAGAGAAATGTGAATTACTGCTCCCGTAGTGTCCTCAAGGAGATTATGACCCATGCAGGACATGCCAGATGATGTGAACATGCAAAAACTTGTGTCCTGCAGCTGGCACTGGGAACCTTCTTATTTGTTCCAGCAGCTACCAGCTAGCTGCCACTTCCCTGGTCTCTGCCACTAGTACAGGCTTTCTGAATGTTGGATGAATCTGTTATTTCTTTGTTTATTTTCTTTGGCCCCGTTCCTCTGATTATATTGGAGTTTCCTCTCTTATGGTGTCAGTATTGTGATCAGTGGATGAATTTAGCCTGGATGAGTTCCGTCTCCATCTTCTCAGGCTCCTGTAAGTTTCTTCTCTGATGTTTTCACTGACCAGAACGTAGATGATTGGATCAGCAACACCGTTTGCAGTGCCTAAACACAGAAACACTGTAAAAACTGAATATACCTTATTTTCAAATGGACATGGACAGTCCTGATGAAACATAAAATATATGGCTCTTATTATGAGCATAACATGGTATGGAGCAAAGCAGATCAAGAAAATAAGAATAATGGCAATAGCCACATACTTCACTTTGGCTTTTTGATGACAAGTCAAGCTGCTGCTTCTTTTTGTAGTTTGGAAAATGTAGTAGTTTGTAAAAATGAGGATTGCGAAGGGTATGGCAAATCCAAATACGAATCTAGCAATGTTTAAAGAAGCGAATAATGTGTTAAGGGGCACTGTCTCAAAGCAGGTTTGTTTAACTTCCATGAAAAATACTGGAATGTGGATTAGTGCAATCACAGCAAAGAGAAAACAGACTGTTATGATGGCCGTTTTCTGTTCTCTTTTCCCCCTTGATTCCAGAGAATACACCAGTCCCATGTAACGATCCACAGAGATGCAGCACAAAAGCAGAATGCTGATGTAGATATTGCAGAAAAAGATGAATCCTGTTGTTTTGCAAGCAATGTCACTCATGGTCCACTTGTGCCCATTTTGCACGTAGATAATCCAGAGAGGCAAGGTACTTAAATACATCAGATCACACAATGATAAACTGAAAATGTAGATGGCATGTACTTTATTCCTTTGGATTTGTACAAACGTAAGCAGAGAAGTTAAGCAATTTGCAGGAAGGCCTATAGCAAAAACGATGCTGTAAACAGCAACCAGAAGTATCCGACTCTCTTCATAGGGCATTTCTGGGCAAGTGGAGTTAGTACTTTTGTTTAGACAATGTTCCATTATTCTTTCTTCAGCTGACACTTCCTGAGAATAAGAAGACAAGGTGGAAAGTTAGCACTGCATCACTTAAAAATGTGTCAGTAAAGGTTATGGTCTCATAGCTGCCAACTTGACATGTCAGTGGAGCAAGTGGGATGATGTTTTAAAGGTTCCTTTTCAGACATAAACTGAGAAAGAGAGGGTCACATCCCTCCACCTCTGAGAGCTGGACTGGATTTTGGTGGCTATGTGGAAGCTCTCTCAAGGGAAATCTGAAGTTCTGTCCCTGGACATAAAATCATCCATCTCTTTTTTGTCAGTTCCCATTCTAAAATCATACTGTTAATGCTAAAACCACCATCATTCCTCATGCCATGTATCACCTGCACCCAAAATCTCACATGAGGATCAGCCTACAAAAGTAAGGTAGATGAAGCTGTAGGGCAACTTAGACATACTTGAAAAAAAAACCTGGGTTCAGTATTGTCCCATCTTCAGAATGAATGGAGAAGAGAATCCTCACTGCCATGTGGAGAAGATGGCACAGCACTCATACTAGAGATAAGAGCCGAGGAAATGGCCTGGAATGGTGTCAGGGGAGGTTTAGATTGGATATTAGAAAACGATTCTTAACCCAGAGGGTGGTTGAGCTGGTGTTAACTTATGAACACAGTGGTTGCAATAAGGGCTGGTGGTGACGAGTGTTTTGCTGCCACCTTTGGTGGAGGAGGAGGGGTCTCTTCTGGGCCCCCTACCAAACTGCTGTGTAGAGGGGATTAAAAGGGTGCTTGATTTCAGGGTCAGCAGTGGCTCTCTGCCCAGGCCTCATCTGTGAGCTGACATACAGAGCTTGTCCTCGAATCAAACACGCCTGGCAGTGTGAGCTACCGTACACCTGGACACCACAAAGGGTCTTGGAGACCTCCCCTTCCATGGTAAAGCACAACAGGTGAATAGTCAGGCAGATGGTGACAGCCAGGGAAGGGACATGGCACAAGTCACACACCACCTTAGTTACTCATCAGCTTGTCTACCTCACACATTCCAATAAAAATACTTTCAGGAGTGGTTGAGGGTGCTCTCTCCTTCCTTCCTCCTGGCTTTGCACATTTCTCTTGAGCCTGTGCTTGTCTGAATATTCTCCTTTCTGTTTGCCTCCCCCCAGAGCAGTCAGTGATGGTGCATGGCAGGAAACAGTAGAAGACTTCTGTGGACACGTGGCTCCTAGTGCTTGTCTTGCCTCCTACCCTCCCACTTTTGCTCCAAGTCTCCTTTCCATGCTCAGCACCCATGAGGGAGCCTCAGGAAGGAGATGCCTCTGGTTTTCTAAGCTACCTGTCTGGAGCAGGAATTTTTCCTTGGTGTTTGGCACAGAACTAAGCCACAGGGCTGGGGCTGAGCCGAAGAGAATTTCACCTGTAAATGGCTCTCAGCTCCCAAAGTGCAGCCACAGGTGTGGACTTAAACTCCACAAGAAAAAGCCAGTGCTGAAGGACTGGCCTGAAGCTTTGGCCTGCCAGCTTGGGAGCTTGTATCCTTCCCAGCAGGAATACTCTACATCCCAGCCCAGTATAAGGAAGGAGGAGAGGAGGCCCCTCATTTGCTCGACTCCTCACCTTCTCCAGGCTCTCAGCCCTGTCCAGGGAAGAATCTTCTTCCACTGGCCACTGCATCCACCCCCAGTTCACTTGAGCAAGCTTCACTTGCCTCCACTCAAGTCTCAGGGCCTTCAGAAAGGTTTTCCCCTCAAACTGAAGATCACAAAGCAGCACTCAGCAGACAATTTATGAAATTTCTCCTAGTGACATTTTCCCTTGTCCTGACACACCCTTAAGGGGAAGGAAGTAGCACCACAATCCACTTGTGGCTGAAGTCGACTCCTCCCTCTACCTATACCCCTCTTCAATTGAAAGCACATTTATATCTTCTCATACTTTCAGAGTTTAATATTTTGATTCTTGGCTTAGCCCAGAAGACTTCGAGTTCTGTCTTCCTCTGGGATGTCAAGGCTAACCTGAATCTCAAATATTAGTTCAAATGAAAACCAGTAATAACTACACAGATGAAAAAAAACAACTATACTCCATTTTCTATTAATATTTGTGATGATCAGTTTTAGTTTGAATACCAGAACTCAAGAGATTTATCACACCCAGTAATTTTCAAGCATTTATAAAGGGTCAAATGTAGTGATGATGACAAGGATGAGCAATATCCAAGAATGCGTTTGTGAGGTACAAACTATTCCAATGAGTTATCTTTGCTGCCCTGTATTGTTCAGTTGTGCAAAGCCTCTCCAAAATAACTGATTTCACCTTTTTGTGGTTTATCCTGATCTGCTACATCTCACCAGCCATAACAAGGTGTTACAGCAGGCACCGGCTGTGTTTTGCATCAACAGCTCAAATGCTTTTTTGTCAGCACTCTGAGGCTTCTTCCTGTGTGAGAGTGTGCACGAGACAAACCACAGTGACAAAGTGCACGTTCCTCACCTTCAAGATGTGCAAAAAGTCTCATCTTCAAGGACAGAGAGGTCATGAAGCACCTGAGAACCAATCACTGGAAGATGGGGTAATCCACTAAGATTTGCTGCATGCCTGCTCTGTATTTACACTCTTACATTTCTAATGTTCTTGTGTTGTGTCCATACTGTTAGACAATTAGATAATTATGTTTCATACTCCTAAATGCAGTGGCTCCTGCTGCTCATTTGGGCCAGTTGCATTAATCTTTTCTCAAGAAAAATCTTTTCAGTAACACTGAAGTGTAAAGAAAGGGAAGTGAAAGCAAGGAGGAAAACAAAAGACTTTACTTTGTCCATTTTTAAAATATTTGTGTATGAACTGCTCATGTGAAACTGTTTAAATTTCCAAAGGAGAAGTTGGAGTGATAAAAATAGCTGCTATTAGAAAAAAGTAAAAAAAGAAAATTACAGATATGGCTGCAAGGAAGAGAAGGATAAGTCAAAAAAACCACAGTAGTTGGACAGAGACTTGTTTAAAGTCTTTGGTGTAACTCACCTTCTGTACACAGGGACAGAAGAAAAAAAAAAAGGACACAGTGAAATCCATAACATGAATACAATTACAAGAGCAAAACACATTAATTAGCATATTTTTAATTTTCTAATATTTTTCCGATCATCCATCTCTTCCAGAAATTATTGTTAGAGACAAAAGTTTTGAGGCATTTATGTGGATATTAGGAAAAATTTAAAATAACCGCTATGATGGTTAAAATTAAAACAAACTTTCTCTGCACTTTCCTTCCTGTCCCCAGTATCTGTAGAGCAAAACAACCTGCATGTTTTAAAGCAAAAATTAACCTTCATTGAAAGAGGACCTGAGTTTCTCTTGAGGGATTTTGTGTCCTTTTTTTAGCAGAATGTTGTGCTGGAAGGATGTGACACAAGGGTGAGAGCAGGATGTCAGTGGGACACTCAGATCTAATATTGAAACACATCAGTTCCCAGATGTGACGTTTATGCCACCTACAGTGCTCGTCAGCAGCAATGTCACTCCTCCCAACGTCTGAGCCTGGGCTTCTCCTTCTCTTGCAGAACTTACACTACCTGCCTGTAAAATATCAACTCACAAACTTTTGGGTCTCAACCTGAAAGCAAGAAATTGCTGTGGATTATTTGCTCTGCTGTTCTTGAAAGAAGGAAAAATGTTTATGGTGTCTTTGAATAGAAGGAGATTGTGGCCATTTGCCCATCAAGTCAGTGAACTGCTTTATTTTTTTTCCATTATTAATTAACAAATTAGTAGAGGAAGTCACTCCTATAAGCAAATCTCAGCATAAAAAGGAGGAACAGCTATTTCTCCACTTAGTTACCCATCAGACCAATCGTTTTTACTGACACACACAACACAGTGGGATTTGAAGCTATATAATTTGAAATTTGAACATAAACCCATGTATTTTCAAGCAACATAATTTCAAATTTGAACATAATATATGAATATATAATCTTGGCACTATATAGTTTCAAAACTTTGTTTAGAAAAAAACATGTTTTAAAGCTATCCTGGGCATCCAGCCTGAGCACAACTCTGTCCTAAAATATTTTTCTTCCACTGGTGAAGCAGGTAACTCCTCTCTTGCCTAGTGCTGTTTAAAACAAGTTATGGGGCATTTGAAAGGCTAAAAGCAGCAAGACCCTGGGATTAGTTATACAGCCTTAATATTTAATTCTGTGTTGCAGATATAATGCAGATATAAGGAGTCTCATAAAAATAATAAAATGAATATAAAAATAAATATAAAAATAAAGAAGATATTTGGTAGAAGAGAGAAGACATTAATCAATTCAAGAGGGGAGGAGCTCAGCAATCTTCCCTGCTGAGGAAAATGATACTCATTATGTATCATGATGAGGGAAAGATTTACCTCAAGGTAACACTGTTCATAGATGTGAACTCTCAATGACTGTAGCTTTTTAAATACCTAAGTGCAGGTTTTTACATATAGCCCTACATCTACTTCCCCCTTTCCACAATCTAAAAATCCCACAGTAGTACTAAATGTGCTAATTTGCTAAAATGAGCAGCTGTGGTTTTACTAAGGGGAACTGTCATAATCCAGGTTTGACAAAGGCCCGGTTTTAGAAAGTGATCCTTCCCTAATCTGGGTGTCCTAGTGCCATGGTACCTGGAGAGGGACTGCACAGCAGAGAAGGATGTCTGGTAGGTGGGAGAGAAAAAAATTGACATATTGAACATACATGTTGAAATATGATCCTGATACTGGGTTTAAGACCACATTATTCAACATATATAAAAACTGCTTAAATGTCATACATTGTAGATAGGGGAAGTTCACAGGTGAAAAACAGACTCCAAAATCCACCCGTACCAGGGGACTTTTTTCTCTGGTCTCATGATTCAAAGGCTATGAGTCAGGATTTTTGGACTTCTGACCTGGCAAAGTTTCTCAGTCCTCCCTGAGAGCATCAGAATGCAGCTACTGCAGGGCAGATTTACTCCCCAGTACCTACCAGCTTGTGTGGAAAAGATCCTAGAGCCAGAGGAATGGCTCCATGGCCAGGGGAAGCATCAGGAAGCCCAGAAAAGCTGTCATAAATTTGAGGCTAAACTATAAAGCCTGTCAAGTCAAAAGGCTGAGGAAAGTGTAGGTGTTAGAACAGAAGCAGTGAAAGTGAGCAACTGAGAGTGGATCTGCTTCACACCTGAAACCATCAGGCACTGGAGCTCAAAATAGCCCTAAAGCTATTGCAGCTTAATTGGTGGCCTTGCCATTGGGGGCTAATTGTATATAGCTTCTGTTAAACAAGTGGCTCATTTGGAAATCCAGCTCACCAAACTTTCTAACTGGCTTATGCTGGAACTACAAAGTTTTAGAAGAAGAGGATGAGAGTGGTGATTCCCGTTCCTCTCTCCTGCATCAGGGTGCTCAAGGATGCTGAAACACAGCCAAGTGCCAGCAGATTTGGCACTAAGGGCTTACAAGTGGATGGATACTGCTCTGGATTCCCAAAAGAGCAGGCTGGGTTGTTGGATAACAGGCTGGGATATCAGGGAACAGACTGTTTTAACAAGGTGAGGATGTCTGTCTGTGCTGGCACACTGTTAGAGGTGAATGTGTCTTATTGCCAGGTTTAAGGAAAATCTGACTTTAAGGAGCTGAACAAAGAAGCACCAACACCCATGTCCAAACCCACCAGTGTACCCCTTAAAAAGGGATGCTCTGTTATCCTTTAGATTTTAGGATTTCCCTAGCAGCTACTTATGGATATCTTCCTCCTTGTTCTTGGCCTCCAGGCCTTCAAACAGGAAACTCCTGCCGAACCTTTGGCACCTGCAGTTAGAAACACACCAGGAGCCACAGAAAGGCCCAGTCTAGAGCCATGTTCACCCCAAACTTCTGTGACTCAAAGTCATCTCTGGGGTAGCAACTGCTCAGCAGGAGTTGCTGGAGATCTCTGGTCTGAATGGATACATCTCACCCTTCAGTGAACACCAGGACATGGCCATGTGTGACACCCTGACCAATGCAAGGCATTCCTGAGCAAGCACAGGACAGCCACAGCCACCTTGTGCCCCAGAGAAGGACCTGTTCCTGCTTGGAGGAGCATCATTTGCAGACCTGTGAAGGTGGGATCTCCTTCAAGGCAGGCAAGATGGTCAGCCTGGGAGCAGCATGGCCAGCCTATGGCTTGTGGCATCCCTTAGCTGGCACCTCTGTGCTTCTGTGGGGGCCTCTGTTGCTGCCACACAAGAACAGGGCAGTGTTGTAGCAGAGTTGGTGTGAGTTTTAGTGACTACTCAGTTATCCTACCTTGTGGTAACTGGCTTTGCTTATTCAAAGTTGGCTGTGGATGGTGGCTGGCCAATGGCTCTGTTTGTTTCCCATGTCTTGGTTTATTTTTATTAATGGTCAAGGGTTGTGTCTGACCACAGTGTGGTCCTGTGGGCTGCTGGCCTGTCAGTGCTGAGCCCTGCCCAGGCTCTGTCCTTCATCATTGACCTGGTCACCTCCTGCAGCCTGTCATCACCTGGGTCTGTCTTTCCCTGTGTGTGGTCTCTGTGCCTCCATGGTTCATTCCTGACTTTCACCATCCTGCTGCTGCTTTTCTTCCCTCTGCCCCAAAGCAGTGGTTTTCAAACCACTGCTGTCTCAGGAGATTCACAAATGGTAAATCATACCTCTTCTGTTGCTCAAGTCAGAGGATGCTGGATCAGAGGCAAGTGTCCAGTGCCACCAGGCAGTGACAATTGCAGAGAATATTTATTCATAACCAAACACATCTGATCAAACTCCCAAATTCACAAGCTTCCCCTCTTCCTGCACTAACAGCTTCACTGCAATCATTACAGTCACAGGGATCACAGGCTCTTTCTGCATCCCCAAATATGTTTGTCTCTTTCATCCTCCTGAAATCTCACAGTCAGAGCATTACAGTAACTGTGCTGCAAAGTGTGAGCACAGATAGGATGGCTTCTCTTGGTCAGGAGTAGGAAAATGCAAAGATAGTGTTGAGCTTTGACCTTGTGACAGTAGGTTATGTCTTCCCCATAGGGGTCTTGGCCTTGCCCTTGTGGGTCTGTATGGAAGCTTCTGTGATGGCATCATCAGTGCTAAAGATGTTGCTGGGGAAAAACAGAGCAAAGAGTTGCCCAAAATAATTTCATGATTGGTCAGATTTGGGCTCACTGACATAATGGCTCCTACTGATTAGTCTAGCTAGTTTCATCTCAAAATTGTTTTAGTTTTGTCTAAAGTAGATGTCTCTGAGTAAGTAGGATTTGTAAAGCCTTGCAAAAGCCACAGTGCCCTTTTTACTTGAAACAATCCTATTTTTAACAGTGTCTACAAATGGTATTTAACAGTGCTCTGAACTTAGACACAAATATTTCCTCCTTCTCCATTTACCATAAAACACAATTTCTTAGTTCCTTTTTTTCCTCTGATTTGCTCTCAACTAATTGGAGAACTTCCATTTTCCTTTTTTGACATTTGGGGCACCTCCTGTAGCTACTTTACCATACCAGCAGCAGGGCTTTCCCCTTCAGACTTTAGTGATACCAACAAAAAACTGTGGCACTCAAAGATTCCTTTTTGCATGTACACACACCTCTGACATGTCTGTGAGCTCACTAACTTCTGCTAAATCCGTGGTGTTTTGTGTAATCCTCAGCTCTGATCTCTTCTGGCTCTTTATATGTCTACCACAAAGAGCATCTCATTCTTTATTGGCACACTTAGGGTCTACCCTGGAAGTTATTAATATAAAAATCCCAGTTAGCAGATATTTCCCAAAGCATCCTGACACTTGACAGCAGAATTATTTGTGTGATCATGGCGAGGCTGTAAGGTCAGTGTCTCCCAAGAGGCTTGGGAAGTGCTGAACCTGAAAGAGCAGTCTGCACTTTCAGGCAGAAATCTGTACAGAGCGGGTACAAAAATATATATTTAAATTTCTTTAAATATAGTGTCCTATGTACAGAACTTCAGAAAATATCTCAGGAGAAAATAAGTCTTGCCCATTCCATACTAACAAGCAGAATAAGTGGGGTTTTTTGGTTTTTTCTTTGATTTTGTTTCTCCCCTACACCTCCGTTCCTCGCAATGAACTTACTGAAAGTTCAAGAGATGCTGGTTTAGAGGCAGCAGCAGCAGATCTAAATGGAATTATAAGAAGGACAGGTTTAAAATAAACCCAGATATTCTTTGGTGTTTGGCAAAGTAGTCAACTCCGAAAATATTTGACAAGACAAAAAAAAAAAAAAAAAAACCAGAAGAAACAAAAGTTAATTTAAACTCCAGTTAGTCTCCACATTCCCGAGTGCCAGAGATCAGCAGTGCTGTGTGAATAAAAGGTGGAGAAAAAGAAGGAATGTAGTGTGTCCAATTAGTCTTTATAGACCAGCAGGTAAACTTGACAATTAACTGCCTGCCTTGCTTTTCCAGCAGAGTAAGGATGAGAGGAAAGGCTGGATGTGAACTCTCCTGAAATGAAACCCAGCATTCCTATTTTTATTATTATTCTGTATTCATGGCTCATGCACTGCAGTAATAGGTAAAGCTAACCTCACAGCAACCTCTATTCTGCCAAAACCCTTCAATCCTGATAATCATCTATCCCTGACTGGAACTAAAGTTGATTTCTAAGAGAAATATGTTTTTTATAGGAAAAGGAATTCGTAAAGAAGACAGGTAGGAAGGACTGCATCAACTGCAGTTAATTAATACAGACCCAGCAACTGCATCAATCACAAGGAGATTGAGACTACAGCGAGGCATCAACACAATCTGCATTTCTTGAGCACAAACACACAGCATGGAGAAACAGGGACCAAAACAGAACAAAGGAAAATGCTGCTAAATAGAAGCAATGCCTTGACTCAGAGATGGAACACTTACCATTTTTTAAAATTTTCTTTTTTCCCCCTGGTTTTTGCAGAGGAGGCAACGGAGTGCTCCAGCTGGTGCTGTGCTCACACAGAATGGCAGGAAGTATCTGGTGATAACACGTGCAGTCCCTGAGAGCTAGAAGAAGTTCTGTGGGCATGACTTCGTCAGACTCCCCAAGTGTGTCACTTTCAGTTGGCTGCCCACAGGAAGCAGAGAGTGTCCACCTAGAAGGAGAAACCGCCTTTAAAAATAAGTGTTTGCTGTCAAATTCTGTCACTTGTACAAGGGTGGGAGGTTGCTTTTGTGACTGCCAGACTCATTTGGGCTCCTGTGCTGGGAGTGCACCTAAATCACTGCAAACGTGCCCCAGAGACAAGGGACTGATGAAGTGCCCCAAGCCCTGTGGCTCCTCAGGGGCAGGGCAGGAGGTGCTGGTTTCTACACTGGAGGTAATTCCCACTCCAGTGAGACAGAGGAACTCACCTGAATGTGTGTGAATTGGCTGGGTATTGGAAAGTGGGAAATAGTATTAGAACCCATTAAAGGGAGTGGTGATAGGAGAGAAAGCCTATTGTGGTGCCAGCTGGGATAGAAAAGGCTGAGAATGCTAAAGAAGATTTCATGGTAGTTTGAGTACCTTCTAGACAAAGAGGAATTCAGTTGCAAGAATTCCTTAATAGTGAAGAGCATTAATAAGAAGGAGCATATGACCTTTACCAAGTGCCCTAATTCAGGCTTTGTGTGAAGGAGGAAGGAGTTCCCAATGTTACATTGCCAGCCTAGACCTTGTTTTTGAGACCTGTTCCATGTGTTTTTGCAGATGCTGTGTGTCACTCAGCCAAAGTCAGTTATTACCAGATTTATTAAGTTTTCAGGCAACTTCTCCATCAACTCCTACCAGTTCTACTTGCAGTGAGGTGCTTACAGGACCCCAGGAGGGTCTGTCAGTGCTTGCAGACTGCTGAAGACTAAGGTGGGACAGGAATGAACTATAGGGTGGCAACCTAAGGCAAGCAGACAATTGAATTTACTTTTGGTATCTGTATTGAAAATGAAATATTTCTTCTGAAACTTAAAGAAATGCTTGGTATGTACTTTCATTCTGGTGTAAAAAAGTTACTTTGGTTCTGTTCTGGAGAAGGTTTCTGGGGATGGGTCTTTCTGTAAAGAGCAATTTATTCTCAAGAACCAGAAGAAATTGGGGAAAAAAGAGGCTGAAGCTGGTTTCTATCTGTGGAGGAGAATAGGTGAAATTTCTGTCTGTACCAGCTCACCTTGACTGGACATATTGCTGGAACCAGTCTGCCTCAAACATGTGATTTCATGTTGTTCCTTCTCTGTGTCAAAATCAAACCCAAAGGAAAACACAATGAAAGAATAATGTTTCTGAAGTGACTACAGCTGATTTGTTTCTGTATTTGTCTTTCATTCAGACACGTGGGATAGAAAAGAGCAGAGTGCTCTCAGACCTGAACTGAAGAACTGAAGTTTTCATAGAGACCAGCGGGCTCCTCTATGGTATTTGTGATGTACCAGCTCAGGGTTCCCATTTGGCTACAATCAGCTGTAGGGTTAAATACCTGTCTGATTGTTTTCTGCCTGATGTTTGGTTTGGGATAGTCAGAGACACATTTACATTTCCGACTAGATTTTATGATGAAACTTTGAAAATTGCATGGTCCTCCATAGGGACATGAAAGATGACACATCTCTGTGCCCTTGAATTTTCCGGTCAGACTTGAAAAATATTGCTATTTATCTTCTTCATGCTTCTCTCAGTAGTACAGCCCCAACTGACATCACCCAAAACCATTCTCCTGCAAGATGAAGACTGATTCAAGATTTCATGTTGGAAGATGCTTTCAAAAACTTTTAATGAGATCTTCTATGACTGGAGATGAACACCAAGCTAGACCTTCTGTGGGTGGCAAAACCAAACCAAACATTTCAAGCAACTTTACTCTGTTTTCAGTAGAGATAATACAGCAATACAGCAATATAAATTTTGGTCTGAGCTGTATTGTACTGATCTCTTACCTAGTCAGTAAAAAAAGATCAGATGAAGAACCATTTAAAGCAGAGTGCAGAAACTCTCTGGCCAAATCCAATTGAAGTAAATGGAAATGCTTATTTTAACCTCAATGAGTTTATATTGGGCATTTGGAGAATATTTCTTTCTGCCACTTAATTTCTGGGTGCTATTTAGCTAGTTGCCTTTAAGGTAGCATGTACAAGAAAGGTAAGCTGCATAAGGGGGGTCTTCTATGCACTCTTCATCATTTTCCTACTGAGGTACAGTGACTGTCCAAACAATAAGAGAGGAAAGAGTCCAGCCTTGTTTTAACTCAGTTCCACATAACACAGATTTAAAAAATTTATTTTCACAGTATTATGATAGAGAAATTGTTTATGCACCACTGATCAGTGAACAGAAATAACTGGAATACTTATGGGATCCAATGTGTTTGAAAGACTTTTAGATTGAGATTTTCACTCCCCTTTTCTTTCATTTAGAAATTATCAAGAGAAAAGCAGGTAGGATATTTCTCTGTTCCACTGTGTATGAAAATGCTCTGTGTTAATATTATCTTCCCCTGGTTGTGACCAACAAGAAGCTAGAAATGAAGGAAATATCAGATCATCTGCCTCTCCTTCCTCCACCTGCAACTGAATGCAGTGTTGTGGTCATATATTACAAAAGATTACCCAGGAAGACAATTTTGTACATCTCTTTGTGCATCTCTTTTGTAGGTAACCAAGGTTCATTTTTCTTGGAAAATGATAGAGTATGACTTTAAATTTGTGGCATGGGAAGTGAGGAAATGAAAAAAGTGTCTTGAAGTACAGGTCTTAGTAGGAAACTGCCAAATGTCTGTCTCTTCTCCTGTTACCAGGCAGTGCACTGAATGGGGACAGATCTGCAGACCTGTCTGGTGAATGCAGCATAAACAGGATGGTAAAAAAGAATTTCTTAATCATAAGCAAGGCAGGAAAGTGCCCAAGAATCTCTCTAGGACAGCAGTGTCCAGGGACTAAAAAGCACTGAGCACTGAATTCTGCTCTGTGCTCCTGTGGCCAAAGCACTGTATGATCCACAACTGTGCCTGGCAAAGAATCTCAGTAGCTTGTGTTTCAAACTTGGTTGTCTGTGAAAGTGGCTGTGATGCTGTTGGTCTGGAACAGGAAGCTGGCCCTGGTGCTCTTCTCAGTCTATATCAGGGTCAATCATGGGTTGGATCCCTCAAGTCAGAATTTGTTAAACTGTGCTAAAACCAGCCAGAATGTGCTAAACTCTGCTCAGCTTCCTCCCTGCCACTTCGTACCTGCAGAATTTTTCCCTTACACATGGGGTGCATACACGTGCCGTCCTGGCAGCCAGGCCAGCTGAGTTGCAAAACCACTGAGCTGAGCCCAGCACAGAGCTTACAAGATTTCTGTCTGACCATGCACCCCCAGTCCATAGCATGCAGTCTGCAGGGAATGCAGAAGCCCTCCAGTCCTGCTGCTGGAAATTAAAAACATGGGACAGTCAGTTGCTAAGATTTTTGATTCAGTGGCTTTCCTACATGTGATGGGTGGGATGACAGTCAGATTCCTGCTTCTTAGGCTGTATAAATGCTTGCATCTCACATCTGTGTTGGGAAGCCCTCCTGCTTTAAGTTTGCCTGTTTCTGTGAGTGGTGTGTCGAAATTTGGCTGTTGTCCTCTTTCACTGGTGCAGTGTTGTACTGTGTGTCTCAGGGGTGGAAATCCACTAAGCTGAATGTGAGTGATCATGCTCTCCTCAAGGAAAGGTCTCTCACTCTGAAGAGAGAAGCTCTATCTATGTTTGATAGTCCTACCCCTTCACATACTGGGATTAATGTGGTTCGTGTCAGGAGCTGGCTGTCGCACAGAGCTTCTGAGAGACCTTTGACACCACTGACTTCTCTGGAGCAAAAATAGCTTTATCCTCTGTGTGGTAAGAGTGGAGAGGTGCCAATGTGTACCTTAGTGTCCTTGGGACGAGGTGAGGTTATATCTGACAGCTCGTTGGCACAGCCTGCTGCCAGTGGTGTGGCCAAAGCTGAGACAGCAAGTGTGCTGCTGCAGCTCAGGGAATTTGGCTCCAAACTTTGAAATCAGTCTCTGAACATGTGTGTTCCCAAGCATCTCAGCCCATCCACTTTGTCCTTTCATTCAGCTCCAGCTGTTGGAATAAAAGGAAACTGAAAACATAATGAGTTAGCAGGCACCCATCACTACCTGCCACAACTGCACCACAGGCTCGGCTCTGCTGCTCACACCACACGTGCAGCTTTGTGACAGACATGTCTGGCTTTCTTTTCTTATAAAACCTCTCCTTTTACTAAGAAACTCTTAACACCCACAGGGGTAGAAAGTTTACAGCTGTTCGTGCATGGGGAGGAAAAGGGTGCGGTTCAAAGAACACTCATTTTGAATTTTTTTTACAAACTCAAAGCAGCAGCAGTGCTGGGCCAAGACCTGAAATTGGTTCAACCCTCACAAATCAGAGAGAAGTTCAAGCTGGTTTTGCATCTTGTGCAAACAGCTAATGTGGCTACCCAGAGCTCTGTGTAACTGCAGGGCTCTTATATTTTTGGATATTAAATCTTGGGTTAATACAAAAACTGTGTCTATCGTGGAAACAAAGTCATAAAATTCATCCTTCCATTCCAAATCCTGAGGGAGCAGAGTGGCTGAAGAACAAGGAATTGACATACACAGAAGTGCCTCGGATAAACCCGGGGTTCAGATAACCCAAATCTCACTCAAACACTCTGCTGTAAGTGCAAATATTTTTTGCTGCTGTGGTTTTCCCCTTAGCCTCCTTCAGTTTGCCCTGCAGCCAGGCTAGACCCAGCTGATGCAGCAGGGATTCAAAGGGATGTGGTGTTTACATTGCATCAGCTCCTCCTGCTGTGGCCAGGGACCCTTGCTGCCAGCTCTCCGTGGCAAAGATCCCAAAGATCCCAGCAGTCCACCTTGTAGAGCTGCACCAAACCACGGAGGTGGGTGGCTTTAGGAAGCTTTAGGAGGCTTTAGGCTTTTGGGTGTCCTTAGGGAGCTGTTCCCTGCTAGGGGAGGATGTCACAGAGCTGGCAGGTGCCCGTGGGTGACCCTGACATGTCTGTGGTGAGGCTCAGCGCTGAGGGGCACCTTAGAGAAAAGCCGCAGACAGGAAAGAAGGAAATGCTTTGCAGAACAGAGATAACATAGCAAATAATGCTCTGTAAATGGTTTGATTTACTGATTTACACATGCAGGGGCTGCCATGTAAGCACACAGGAAAAGGAAATGGAATGGAGGAGGAGGGGGAGGAAAAAGGCAAGAGGACAACACAACAGGCTGGC
Source organism: Sturnus vulgaris (assembly GCF_052056855.1). Classification (NCBI taxonomy): domain Eukaryota; kingdom Metazoa; phylum Chordata; class Aves; order Passeriformes; family Sturnidae; genus Sturnus; species Sturnus vulgaris. Next base: position 40,512,985 of record NC_142248.1, read on the forward strand.
AGGTTTCATTGGGAACAGGACTTCATGTGCTGGGTTTTGTCCTGAGCATAATGTGCTGTGGAGGTCTGCAGCCACACATGGACACTCAGCATTGTGAGCCTTTCGGTTCAGAAGGATCTCTCTATCAAACTGGGCAGCTTGCATCATCTTGAGGTCCTTCTGCACTGAGAATTCCCTGACGTATACAGCTGGAATCACCCTGGGAGCTCCAGACCTTATTGAGAGCAAGTCAGTTCCTGAGCTGATCTGAACTGATGCAGGAGTCACAGACGGTAGAGCTGTGAGCCATGTGTTCTGTTGCTCAGATTTTCTCAAAAAAAGAAGACTGCAGAAGTCTCTGTGACTTCCTTTGAGGTGAACCCTCTCCTGGCACGAGCCTCAGCAAGCAGAGGGATGCACACTCGTGCCAGCAGCAGGTCTCTCTGCAGAACCTCTGTGCACAAGTCATTTTTGTGAGCCTTTGCCAGACTTTTTGTGGTCCACCTGACTGCACTTCAGTGGGGGAGCTCACAGACCTGGGCAGGCTCTACTTTACAATTATTTGTTTCTTAATTCAGTCCACTTCCTTTGTGTCACTGAGCTCCAGAAACTGAGGCTCATATGTGGGTGGTGAGCTGGGTGATGATTCCACTCTGCAGTTGGATGGTTACCTCTGATGTCCTTTTTGAGGCATTTCCTCTGAGTCTTGGGGGGTGCTGGTAGGTGTGAAAGACGCCTTCCAGTCTCTGCTGGAATCATAGAATAGAATCATTTAGGTTGGAAAACACCTCTAAGATCATCCAGTCCAACTGTTAACCCAGCACTGCCAAGTTTACCACCAAGCCATGTCCCTGAGTTCCACAACCACACATTTTTTGAACACTTTAGTGAAGAGTTCAAAAAATGTATTGTTATAAGCAACTTAATGTTTTGAGGGAAGGAAATTACCTGTTGAAGGTATCATATTAGGCCTCTAACTAAAGTGAAAGATTTAGTGGGGCACCTATTTGGAGATATTTGCTTCACTTTTTCTCAGATAAATTCCCTGATACAGTCTGAAAAAGTAAGTATGAAATATTTCTTAAGATTTCTAGGTATGCAAACACCCCAAGGAGAAAGAAAATCCCAGCTTTTCCCCCTTCTTTTGGACCAGTTTTTCAGATCCTCTTACTCCATTATAATAACGGAACATACAACAGAAAAATCTACTGGAAATCACCCTTGAAAACACTGACTTTTGAGCTCTGGCACATTTTTTTCATTATTATCTTTCTGTAAATTGATCTTCCTATAGACACCTAGCATTTTGTGCTGTGTTCAGCAGTTTGCTTTCACTTAAACAATGAATTTACAGCCTCATTTTCCAAGCATGATTTCCATGTCCTCCTTTCAATGCTGGGAATGTACTTTTTGAAGATTGATTTGTGAAACAACCATATAAATTGGAAAGATTCTTCGACATTAAAAAACATCCCTTCCATCACCTTTTCTCCTGACACTAGCAGCTCCAATCATCTTTGAAATAAAATTACTCATGGAAAGACAGATGGTGAAGCTTCACCTGGTGCAGGGGTAGCACAGGCACATTTTAACATGTGACACTGGGGATGGAAAATCTGTCTGTCTGTCTGTGGTGCCTGAGAGTGATACCTGTGGTAGCTTCTCTGGAGTGAGTTTGCAGACCTTGACACCACAACTCTCTGTGCATTTCAGGCTACCCAGATGTGGGATGTTTTTGCATGAAACCTATGCTCAGCCAAACCTGCAGGTTTCAAGATTTTAAGAAATGCAAATATTTTATAATTCTTTGCCAGCTTTGGTAGTGCATGCTGTCAAATAATGGGAAGAAAACAGATAACAGCTCAGTTCTGGACTCCTCTTGTGGTCTCTTTTCATTAATTTCATTTCTGTCTGAGTTTTAGTTTTCTCTGTTTAGAAGATATCTGTGAATTCTTTTAGAGACTTCTTTTGCAGATATTTTGAGATGAAGCCACAAAAAGATACTGTAAGAGACCCAGTTATTATTAAAAAACCCAAATAACCAATTATAGATGTCTATATATAATGAGGCATGGAAACACCAGAGTTTTCCAGAACCAAATGACAATGCTCCCACTGGCCTGACTGAATGAAAGTGTCATGGTGTGCTGTGCCAGCATCACTGCTGTGGTCACAGGCAAACAGGATCATTGGCAGGAGAAAGGCAGGCTGGAGGCCAGCTGCATTCTGGAGCTGCAGCTTATGGAATACACATAGCAAATACCTGGGTGAAAATAAAGGGTGTCTTGTTATGCTGCCAAGCACCAAAGAGCACAAAAATGCAAGGATACCCATGAAATATGCCTGCCATTCCTCTGCAAAGGCACTTTCCTATCTGATCACGTTGGGTGACATCCTGGCACTTTGAGGAACAGGAGTAAAGGGCTGTGAGGACAGAAGAAGAAAGAAGATGGTCCAGAAAGAAGGCAGTGTCTTTTCTCTGCTTGGTTTCAAGATGTTTGAGATACATGCCCAGCTGTCAGTGAGGGCTCTGGGCAATGATAAACGAGCTTATGTCTTCTGCAGAGAGATGGACATGAACGTCTGTGGTAGCTACAGGAGCAGCCACTGGTATCCTACACCTGGTTTTGGGTGCCCTGGAGAAACCTGACATTGACAGCCAGGCAGTCCCTTTGCTCAGGACTTCTTTAAAGACCAGGAAAACACATTGCTCCAAGCCCCATCCAACCTGGCCTTGAATACTCCCAGGGATGGGGCATCCACAAATTCACTGGGCAACCTGTGCCAATGCCTCACCACCCTCACAGTAAAGAATTTCTTCTCAGTATCCAAACCTGCCCTCTGACAGTTTGAATCCATTATCTCTTGTCCTGTCACTCCATGCCCTTGTAAAAGTCTCTCTCCAGTTCTCTTGTAGCCCCTTCAGGCACTGGAAGGACTCCCTAGAACCTTATTTACTCCAGGCTGAACATCTACAACTTTCTTGAGTCTGTCCACATAGCAGAGATGCTCCAGCACCCTGGGCATCTTCATGGCCTCCTCTGGGCCTGCTCCAACAGCTCCACATCCCTCTGATGTTGAGACACCCAGAATTAGATGTCCAGCAGCACTGCAGGTTCTCACCTGCATGGAGCAGAGGGACAATCCCTTACCTTGACCTGCTGCTGAGGATATGGCTGGCTTTCAGCATCCCAAAGTCCTTCTCAGCAGGTCTGCTCTTAATCCATCCTGCTTCTGTCTGCTGGCTGGTGGAATGACAGCCAGGGATATGTCAGCTAATCTTTTTGTTTTGAAATTTTACTTAAAAAAATTATTAATAAAATGGACACAATGGATACCAGGTCTCCTTCCCTAAAAAGCTTCCTAGCAATCTAAAGTCAGAAAAACAGAAGGAGAGAATGAAAGCTGCTGTGCTGTTTATTAAAATGACATCTTCTGGTGTTCTCTGTGACTGTTTTATGGTTCCTTTATAGTGGTTTGTTGTAAAAAAATTATTAACCTGGTAATCTAAGATTTGCGTCCTTTTCCTAGCAACATTTTCTGTTAGGACACCATCTTGTGTCTCCTGCCAGGGGGGCTCTTAGGAGAAATATTAGTGATAGGACAACAAACCAATAAATAATCTGTTTTGATGTCTAAATTATTTTGCAAAATGGCAATAACATGCTGGCATTTGCTTTTCAAAGTATTATCCATTATTTAGGAATGAAGGAGCAAACTCTTGTAGTTATAAACCTTATCAAGCTCAATCACAAAATCAAATTAAAAATGTATTCAAATGCAACCTAATTTATAAAGTGAATTATTACTTTATTGAATAAGAAATTTAAATAGTCTGAAATGAAAAAATCAGATTCTATCAGCTCTTTATCTTTCTTTGGTAACCACCAGATTAAAAGTAGTCCCTAGTTCCATGTCTGCTACTGAATTTCAATTCACTTTATTTTAGTATATTTGAAGGGAGTTTGTTTATGGTATAACTGATGGGAAATTCCAGACGGAAAGGAGGAGTTAGTACACACAGAGACTGAGCTTTTCTTCTAAGCCTTGGTTTTTTTCTGCGAAGGAAAGAACAAAACAACAACACCCTTTTACCAGTGCTTTTTCATCTGGCTGTGTGGGTGGTATGTTGAAATAATAGTTTGGTGGAGATTAAAGAAAAGCGTGACTGCTGTGTAGCTGCTATCAGAAGGGGGAATCCCAGCTCTTTAAAGAGTGTGCACAACTAGATGTGAGCAGTGTTATTATAGGGTTCAAAAGAAAAACCAGCCCAAACAATCCCCTTCTCACCAAACCTCCCCTGGATCTCCAGTGTGTGCAGCAGGACCAGGTCTGTGACTGGGAGATCTCTGCCAGCTGAGCCTGGGCTCTGTTCTGAGTCTGCAGAGGTCCTGCTGGGTTAAAGCATCTCCTGCAGAGATGGGCAGCCTTGCTGTGGAGATGCAAAAGGATGGAGACCCCACCAGTCCCCTGATGTGTTTGGTGTTCTGTCCTGGTTATCAAAGAGCACTGGCGAAATCTCTCCTTTCTTCCAGTCTGGACTCAGCAGAAGACAGTGTATTGTTGATATAAAAGGAATACAACTGCTTAATACATAAGGAACACACCCATTTCAACCTTCCCACCTAAAGCAAAGCAATCTTTAGTTCCTGGTGTTTTCTTCAAGCTACAAAAAAGGCATAACTCCCAAAAGCCATTCTTAGCAGAATGGCAAACACTTATCATGAACCCCACCCTTTTCTAGACCACATTTAACCGACAGCCTGTTTCCTCTTCTTAGCAGTCACTTTTTGTCATCTGTAGTCCCTAGATACATACAGATGAGACTTTCTACATGCCAGTGCTGAGTAGCAAAGCACCTCAGCAATCTCACTTTAGTGCCTGGTAAAATTATGGAGATTAATCTGGGAGTTATTGAAAAACACTTGGAAGACAAGGCAGACACACTGGTCACAGCCAGCACAGGTTCATGAGGGAAAGTCCTGCTTGACAAACTTATTTTCCTTTTGTGACAAGGTAGCCAGTCATAATAATCCTTGATCAAGGGAAGCCAGTTGATGCAATCATTTTGAATTCCAGTAAAGCTTTTGACACTGTCTCTCACAGGCTCCTTCTGTACAAAATGTCCAGCAAACAGCTGGATAAATGCATATCTATGATTCCACGACTCCCCAGCCAGTGTCGGGTTCCTGTGGGTTCCTACAAGGATCTGGCTTGCTCTGGAGAAAGGGCATGATGAAGAGAGGAGGACTGTACCTCTCCCACTGAAAGCAGGCCAAGTGTGTGGAAAATACCTCTGTTTCAGAAGGGAAGCAGTTGGAGAACTGACTGGCTGGGAAACTCAGCTCTCAGAAGGAAGTCCCAGTCCCTGGTGCTGAGGCTATTTTTGTCTCTTAACAGACAACTGTAATGGATCAAATGGAAAACCAGCCCTGACAGCTGGGTCTGATACATGCCTGCTGCCCATGCACTCTGCCAAAGGTCGTACTTAAGGCCAGACCTGTCCTGGCATAGTTAGAAGCCTGTGGTGATAGTTAGGAACTCAAGATGCAAGTGGTGTTTTGTGAAAATGCTTGTGCAGTTAGCCTACACACAGTAGACTGAGAAGAGATTTAATGTGATGGATAAAGCAAATAAAAGACCAAAGAGCAGAGTGAACCTCACACAGGGTGGTGTTTGCTCTGGTCTTTGCAGGTTGCTATGGCAGGTAGTTCATGGTTTCCTCTTTTCAGATTCCTTTGAAGAGTGCAACATGGGAGTGTGCAGACAACAGAAGGCAGCAAGCTGGCTTTCCTGGGGAACCAAAGGTTTGCCCAGTTTGAAATCCAGCCTCCAGTGGTGGCTCCAAGACGCTCCTGGGGAGAAGCAGTGCAATGGGGGCAGCTCCCAGGGTCCTCTCTTCCCAAAGCTTCCCCCTCACCCCACAAGGCTGCACGTCAGGGACTGTTTCAGCAGTGATCCTTCTACTGCTGTGCATGAGGGAAATAATTTCCCTGCATCTCTGCCTACATCTAACACTGTATACACACTCATGATTCCTTTATTCCCTTTTCTCATAGTGCTGTGACCATTCACTAGTATTTGCAATCTCTCACTTCTCCAGCTCTCACATCAATTATGGGACAACTTTTAATGTTTTACAGGAAACAACATTGTTCCCTGGTACAGCCTTGGAAAACCCTGAATCTGTCTTGTCTGGGCCAGACTCATCAAAACTGTAACTCAGTTTGGCAAGTAATTCTTGTTCTTTGAAAGATGCCAATTACCATTTACTATTCATTTCTATTTGACTGTACTTACCCAGTTCATCCTCTTTACCCATTTGGAGAATTGATACACTATGAGCACTTCTTCAAATGGAAGTGGGAAAGAGATCATGTCATCTCTTTTGGAAATGTTAATTAGTCATAATGCTTATTTTAAATCTTTTTTCCCTGGTAGATCTTGCTTATGGGACTCCTGATGTAACTGAGTAAAAATGTCCATCAGCAACCCTGTGTTATATATGTGCATGATCTCACTTCTTTCTGAATACAGACAAATATCTGTTTGTACTATTTAGTCTACTCTTTTATTTTATTATTAATCTATTTAGTACTTTTTTTTTACATTACTATTCATTTTACTACCTCTCTCTAGTGATATTCCTCCACTATTTTTAAGCTCCTTTTGTTCTTAGTAGAAGAAAAAAGACTTTATTTGCTCTGTTCCGAGGTGTTTCTATACAGTTCTAATTTTACTTATTAATTTCTCTCAGTTACTTCTATTTTATGTTACCTGGCAGCTGTTTTCCTCATCCACAGCTCTGATTGCTTTTCAGTTTCACATTGATTCCTTCACTTTGCTGCTGAACCAGGATGAGATTTTTAGTGTGATCTGTTTGCACTCTTGGCTTGGAAATCCTGACTTTTTGACCATCTGATAAAACCTTCATCAAAGGCCTGAACTTTCCTTTGGGTTTTTCTACCCACATTTTGTCTAGCAATGAACCTGGATAGTAATTTTCCTTTGAGCTAGAGAATGTACCTTTTTAATGCTGAGTGTTTAGGGCAGACAAATAATCAGGTCACAATCAAGTCACAATGATGCCTGGCATTCAGAAGTCAACAAACTTTCTACCCAGAATTTGGTTCACCACAGTATGTTGCCATGAACACTCTCACCATGGGTGTGACCCTCACGGGTTAGAGAATTCACCTGTACCACCCAAATGCTATTTCTCTATTGGCTATTACATCTCTAGCATGTCTCCCATGTGAAGCTCTTTGTGCAGACAAAACTCTTCTGTCCACAAATTGGATGAGGGTTAAATGAATGATGTGTTTAAAGAAAATCATTCTGCATTTTGACTGTGACTTTGGTGGTCTGTAGCAGATTGTTCTGCAGATACTCTCCCTGTTCTGCTGAGCATCTTGTAAATCTGACCTAGTAGCTCACAAGTGCTAAGCAGAACCACCCCCAGTCTGTTCTTCCTAATCAAGTTTTATTTCAGTATCAGGACAGTCATCTCTCCAAGCTTCCGTGACATCAGCTGCATCAAATTCCATCACAAGTAACTTTCTTTTCCTCTCATTTCTTATCAGCCCTTCTAGCACCGATATAATTGACCACAAGTTCTCTTTTTCTGTCATTCAGTGCTTTCATCATTCAGTCAGCAAGCTGCTGTCTGTATGTGGAGTTACATGACACACACTCTCTTGGCAGTGTTTTTGTAGCTGCTCTAACCAGCCCTCTATGGCCCTCTGTGAAAATGCAGGCAACCCACAAGTGACAGTATATTTGGTTTTTTCCTGTTTCTGGTGTTACCCTTTTCCTCAAAGACAGGAAATAAGGAAAAGTGAATCTGTTTGCCTCATACCCATTGTGCTGGCCATCTACAGCTTATTCATGAGCTGTCCTGCTTTGCTTTGGTACACCAGAATTCAGTCAAATATAATTTTTGTGTGTGTGTGTTCAGGCTATTATTTTGTGTCAGCTCTAGAAGGATGAAAACAAGAAAGACTTGAATGCTCATGAGAAGATCTTTAGTTTTAGGGATGTTTCAAGAACTGTTTTGCTGATCTATAGATACACGTGAATATTGACAAGTGAAACAGTGAGTCACATCACTGTTACAGTAATGAAAAACGAAACATCATCTGTAGAATCTGGGCTGAGGGAAGGTGATTGTGGAACAAGCTGTTGTGGTGGGAATGTCTTTCCAGAAGGAGGAAAGGAGCAGAGTATGAGAGAGTAACACAAGTGTGTATGGGGGAAAGTGAGAAACACCATGGGCCAGAGTGTCCCACTCTGGGAGCTGCTGCAGAACAGGGCAGTGTCCAGCACCACAGTCCCAGCTCCTGTCTCCCATCCCACTGCAGGGCAGCCAGGTCCACTCAGGACTCACCCAGGTGATGACCTTGCTTCTGGCTGCAGAGCCTGGAATGAACATGATGGAAATCTTGAGCCAGGTGAAAGCATCTTCTGCATATAGAGGGCTGCTGAGGCAGAGAGAGACCAGGATGCCATGGATGCTGTGTTAGGTGGTGTGGAGACGGTCAGAGGGAGCCTGGAGAACAGTAAGGAACACAAGGATGGAGAAGAGTCATCATTGTGCTATGTCTAGAAAGTCAGGACAAAACTTGTAGGTATTACAGCCAGAGTAGGCACAAAAAGAAAAGGCAGGAAGAGTGGGCTGGTGCAGGGAGGTAAAGGGGGTTTCTATAGCCATGGCATTTGGGATGGGAAGTTAGAGGAGAATTTTGTGCTGCTGAAGGCAGGGATGGTGAAGGAGGGCAAGTGTGGGAAAGATGAGAAAAGCCCCAGAGTAGTGATACCATGGGGAAAGGTAGGAGTTACTGAATCTGACTGCAAGGGGAAGTTAAGGAAACGGGAGAAGAAAAGGAAAGTGAATTTGTCATGAAAGTGAAATAAGGCATTAGCAGGAATGGGAATGGGTCTAAAAGAAAGGTTTGTGTAGGAACAGCGGCCTTTGAGCTGCTTTTCCTGCAAGAACATGGAAGGGTTGTGCATGCTCACAGTTACAGAGAGGTCAGAATAACAGTGTGGATGAAATTACCCTTCTCATTGAAGTGGTTACTGTGATGGGAAATAGGGATCAGTCTGCCAGAGGAGGGACTGGCAAATGGTGATGGCTCCTTCACTGGCAAGGCCTGCAGAGCTGGTGTGAGGGACAGACACCAAATCCAGCTCCTGGGGTAGACTGGGCTGAAGGTTCACCAGGGAGGATCTGGATGGAGTCACCTCTGGATTTGGTAGCTTCTCCTCAGAGATGAAAATGGTAAGGTGGATCTTGGAAACAGCTACTGGGCAGCTGGACAGGCACTATCAGTTGTCCTGGGAGGTGAAGCATGAAGCCACTGGTCTTTTGGAAATGAGATGTGGCTACAAGAGAGCTGAGAATGACTTCCTCAAATGGAGAAAGGGCTGGGAGAGCTACTCCAGGGTTTTAAGGAAATGAACCTAAAAGGTCCCCCAAGGAGGGAGTTAGGAGAACATCTAGTGGTGGCCTGGAGTTTTGTGGGGTTTCCCTCTATCCCTGTGACTGGTGGCCCCATGGTGTCTTCCCAATGACTCAGGGAATTTCCTGAAGCCCTGCTGAGAGCTCTCTCTGCATGCATCAAAACTGGTTTGTGATTGGAATCTTTTGAGCATCAAAACTGCAAAAGAAATTTTCTAGCTCCTCTCTGTCTGGGAAATGGAGTAGTCACTAGAAAAGCACATGTCAGATGGGACCTGGGTTGTCTGTCTGTCTGTCTGTGTGTCTGCCAGCCTGTGTGTCCCCAGGCAGGACCTCCTGGATGGTTGGATCCTAACACCTACAGCCAGGGCTGTCACCACCCTGCCACCTTGCCAGGGTCACAACTCCAGGTGTGAAAGGCTACATGAGACACAGTGTGAGTGCAGCCCTACTTTTGGTGGGAAAGATAACTTCTAATACTTAACAGTAAAAATTCTATTTTTTTTTTCCCCTTAAAAGTAGAAGTTTTACCTCTTCAGTGCTTTGCTACTTTACTGCTCATGGGTAACCACCACAACTCTTTACTCCTCATGGACATGTATTTGTTTCCACATGTCCAAAAGATTCCTACAGATAGAGAAGCACAGCTCTGCCCAGGAAGCCGCTGGGGAGAAAACTTCTCACAGGGCCAGGAGCAGCTCAAGAGAGCTGCTATCAAGCTGCTTTTAATTTTTTCCTTGGCTATTTATTACAGAGACCCCTCAGTGGTGGTGAGGAGCCTGTGCACACTCTTGGTGTGTGAGCACTAAGCTGGTGTTCATTTACATGTTCCCTGTGTTGTGTCAGGCTAGCTGCCTCCATAAATACCCTCAAATGCTTGTTGCCCATGCTGGAATTCTCTTGTCCTTGCATGACTGAAGGGATCTCACACATTTCCATGCAGAGGACTCAGAGGTGGCACAGAAAAGCCATCACAATGTATTTATCCAAAGAGAACCCTTCACAGCTTATGCAGTCAGGGATAAATTCATGTTTTTTCTTAAGTCACTAATTGTAAAACTATTCAAGCTACTCAGGGATAGAGAAAGTTATCAAGGAGTTTCAAAGAGGCAAATTCAGACATGTCTTGGCTGTTCAGGCTGCACATCCAACCTTTTTGCTTGTAGATGGAATGTAGCTGTTTCCATGTTGAAAAAATAACATGACTAAGATGTAGTGTGTTTGAATAATAAAGCAACCCAGTCTGGGCCCCACTGAGTGTGGAAGCAAGACTCAGCTTGTAACATGTGGCTTCGAAGCTTCTGACTGATTAGTGATGTTTTGTCTGAACCTCTCAAACCATAGGAATTCAGGAATGGCCCAGGCCAACTCTATAAATACTGTTCCTGCAGAATGGATGTCATCTTCTAGGCATAGAATCATTGAGTGGTTTGGGTTGGAAGAGACCTTAAAGACCATCATGTTTTAACCCCCTGCCATGGGCAGGGACACCCCCCGCAAGACCAGCTTGCTGAAAGCCCCATCCAGCTTGGAATGGGCATGACTGTTCTCCTGGACCATCAGTCTGTGCCCTTGATCCACTCCTCACAGCCACAGCTCCTCTTGGCTATGCCTGGCTGGATGACCTGTATCTTGGGAAATGTTCCATCTCAACCAGAAGAAGGTCTGAGACTGTGGGTACAGTCAGCAAAGTCAGGGAGGCCCTTGTGAGCTTTAGGCTGCAAAAGTGGGGTACAGAGAAAGGGTTCATGTGCCTCTGTGGTGGTGGCTTGGGCCAACAATGAGGAAAAAGTGGGGAAGAGCAGTGCCAGCATTTAGACTTTGAGGCCTTTGTTGTTCAGCCCAGGTGCTTTGAAAACAGTGCATAACACTCAGATTCACTGCCTGGGTCATTCACCTTTTTTCATCAGTGTTTTGGAGGGAAAAACCAGTAAGGTCACAAATTTAAAAGAATATTCCAAAGCCTACAGAGCTGTGAATGATTGTGAGAGGTCACTTTCAGCTGTCATTTCAAAGTCTTTGGACAGAGCATTCTTGGGGAGCAGTAGCTTCATTTGAGTGATTGACACCTGTCATATTAAAAATATGGACTGGTGAGGACTTCATTTCCAAGAATGGAGACTATTGCCTCGGCCCACAGATGAGCTTAAAATCACAACCGTACATTACCTTCCCATGCTTTGTTCTAGATTTGTAGAGGTGGTACGTGGTCTCATCCCACCCAAGATTTTACAGAGACTTTGTTTTCCCCAACTCAGTCAGTATATTTTTCCTAAACCACCACCACCAATAAATAAATAAATAAATAAATAAACAAACAAACAATCCTGCATCCCAAAAGCAGATCAATTATTCAGGGTTCTTCCCGGGTATAAAATCTCTGGAGCAGCAACATTTAAGAGGCTGTGGATCAGCTACTTTGCAGTGTCATGAAAATTTCATGCTCTCTTGGCAAGGAAGTTAGTGAGTCAGGCAAATGAGCTCTTATGCTGTCTCCCTGACCTGGATACAGGCATACACAGTTTCAGATTACAGCTCTGTGTGTGTGGCTCAGAGAGGAGGGATCCAAGTGCATTTAGGCCTTTGACATCCAAGGAGTCCAAGTGTCAGATGTGCAACACCATTAAACATGGTTTGAAAATTTCTGCCCTGGTGACCCTAAAAAAAAAAAAAAGTTAATTAAAAAAAACCCTTAGAGATGGATGATTGGTTTCTAAATGCAAAGGTTCAAGTCATGCACAGAACGTCTACCTGAGAATAACTTTACTGGCCTGCTGGCACTGACTTCTCCTGCTCCTGGCCATGACTGCTACAGCCTCAAGGCTGCGTGTCTCACCTGTTCTGCAAAGGTCTGGAGGTGGAAAAGAAGTGGAAACAGAAAACGTGTCAACTGGATGCTAAAACATTGAAGTTTAAGAAAAGCCAAGGGTAGGGAAAATGAGGGAAGAGAAAGAAGAGAAAGTAGAACAGGAGACCCAGCAGGCAGGTTTAGCCACGGCAGAAGCAATTAGTACGAAGTGAGAATCTGAATTTTTGGTTATACCGACTTTGCCGTACTGTGTTGCTTTATTTGCTGCTCCTGACTATCACACTCCCACGCTCTCCCTCAAGGCTTCAGGACCGGTTAAATCCCTGCTGCTCCGATGGGGCTCTGCCAGGGATGCCGGGGATGCTCCAGCCGCGGGCTGAAGGTACCGGCTCTGGCCAGACGATGTCACGCTAATCCCGCGGATGCTCCGAGTTCATCTCCGCGCCGCAGGCACTGCGGTGGAGCTGCCTTCTGTCCTGCTGCATCCATGTCTTCCCAAGCTCTCCTTTTTGTACCAATCACGCAGCACAGAAGGTGCCGTTAAGGCTTTAAAATTTAATGAGTTCTAATAAAATCTATCCGTGTGATATACAAGCCAAGAACAGGCCATGCCGTGGGAACATTGCATTGTGTGTGCCTTTATATATTTCCCTCCCCTCTGTTTTAACTGTGTATTCCCAATGAATTTAATATCATTTCTGCATCTTAATGTTGTGGAGTTATTGCAGATTAACTCCATACAGGCAGGTAGGTGTGTAATTGTCTAACAAGGGGTATCTGCCCCACCTAGCTGGAGCTGACACACTGATAAATGCAGACCTGCCTAAACCTTGGCTTGGCTGAAATGATCATGCCTAAATCCTGCCTGATGACTTCCCAGCCCACGGAAACAAACGGGAAGTCCATCCTCCCTCCTGATTTGACCAAGAGTTCATCCTCTAAATTTACAGGGTGCAAGAAGCTCTGTAAGTGGCTATATCCCATAAGCTTTCTCAGCACACCAGTGCTGTTCACTGGAAACAGATGGCACCAGTCTAAGCCCTCTCTCAGGCTGTTGGAAACCCAGACTGAACTTCTATTTCCCATGTAGAGCCTCTCATGTCCTGAAAAAGTGCTGTGAGCATCCAACTGTTAGATCCTCTGTGGTCTGGTCTCAAAGTCTCCTGCTGAAGCCGTTCCATGTGGCATAAATAATTAAAGATTCACCGGACCAGAGAGGAGTGGAAGATGGACTCTCCTTCCCCATGGTCAGGACACTCATGTATTTAATGTGGGAAAGTCAAGTTATAGGTTCCTGCTCCAGTGAACAGCTAACTAGCAGCACAAGCTGGACCAGCTCCAGCAGGAGAGCCTGAGACCCTCCCCCCTTCCCAGGACCATCCAGGGCTTGCCCATTTGGGCATATCCATGAAACAAGAGAAAGAAAACCAAGAGCAACCTGAAAAATCTTCAAGTCCCTCAACTACTGATTAAGAGCTGAGACGTCTCTGTGGGAAGGCCCTGAGCTACCTCTCAGGAAGCCTGAAGGATGAGTGGGATCAGGAGTGTCCATCCACCTCTGTGTCTGTCTCCAGCCTTAGCTGAAGGCAGGTTCTGGTGGAAGAGCAAAACCACAGGGTAAATCATTAACAAGACCTCCCCAAGAGACACACTGGACCCAAGTGGATAGAAACACCTGGTCACCTCACCCGTGTTCTTCATGGTTTATTCTCGTGCCTTACCCAGTTAGCTTGTTTCCTATGAACTTTAGCCCCTTATTTTTCTTGTACCTGTGGCAGAGGGCTGGACAGCCAAATCTGAACTGGGAGATCCCTGGGGTGGCCGTGTGCCTCAGGGGTGAGCACAGCAGCTTGTCTGAAGGTTTGGTTTGCTGCTGTGCAGCACTGAACGTCCTGCACATCTCAGGCACCACCGCAGCACAGACCTAAGTGTGGTTCTGTGGTTTGCCACCATAAGTGGCACCAGTCTCTATTGTTTTTCAGCTGATACTATTCTTTAATGACTTGGATGTGGCAAGACCATCTGAGGTGATTTTATTTTAGTCTCAGATTGGGTTTGCTCATTTTGCAAAAAAAAAAAAAAGGGGGAAAATAAAAAGTGTTTCTTCTTGAAATAAGCCTCCAGCAAAGGTTCTCTCAATTCCCCAGTCTGTTGCAATGATTTTAAAGAGGAGGCAAGAGGTGTGGAAAGAGAGTCAGTATTTTCCATGTGGTATATTTGGACAGAAAGGCAAGTGCTCGGGTCTGAAGAAGAACACTCCAGGCTAAGTTTTGAAGCTTCTATTCCAGACTTGGAAAACTGCAGGAGTATCTGAATTTATCCAGAACAGTAGTGGAGCTAATGAAAAGTGTTTCTTTGCAGATCTTCCCCAAAGGATATCCTTACATCACCTCAAGCTGGCTGTGACATTTGGCAGAAATGAGTGGAGCTGCACAGGTGTTAAAACTCAATAGTACCCAGGAAACCAAGGCTCTCATGTAGGCTCCTTGTCAGGAAGGTTTTTAAGCACCTTTAAACATGTTTGCAGTTTCCTGATTTCAAGTCAAACTCCTTGCTTAACACATAAAAAGGCAGAGTGACTTTGCTTTGGAAGCGCTAGAGACTTCGTGGAGAAATTGTTTGACCTCCTTGTGTCTCAAACCATCCAGAACATGAGAGTGAAAAATAAACAGCACCTCATTAAAAAATAAATAGATAGTGTGACTGAACTGAGCTTGCCTTGGTAAATAAATTACAAAGCCATAAAACTGCTTGAGGAGCTGCTTTGCCCCTTTGAAACAACACCCACTTCAGGCACTCTCCAAACACCGTGCTAGGGGTGACACAGAGTAATTGCTGAGGAGCTCTTATCATTATCTGCCTGTCAAGCCCCCGTACATTCTTCCTTGTCTGAGCTAAGCAGAAATTACAAACCAGTCATGAGAGGCTGCAATAAACACCAAAAGCGACTGATTTACCCATGAACTTTCCCAACTGTTCTTGCTACTCAAAAGCATCCCAAGGTCAGATTTATACCTGTGTCCTTCTCTGTTCCCAAAGGACTCACTTTGATAGTTCAGGGTTTAGATGCTGCTGCTGGGGTTTCCAGTATTTCCTTGGTGAATAACAGGATTTGTGAGGCTGGCATGAACAGTTGGACTGGATGATGTTGGTGTTAGAGTGTCTTTCAACTCAGAGTATGCTGTGATTCTATGAATAAGGAGAAAACCAGCCAAGGACTGCTGGGAGAAGGGTCAGAGGAGTGATCTGGGATCTTGAAGATGAAAAGAAACAGCCAGCCAAAGTTTGGGACTGGTATGGGTCTCTTTAAGCATTGAGATGACAGAGTTTGTCTGAATGAAAATAAGTGCCTCTATTTCAGCATCAAATCTGAATGTGGAAAAGTCCCATGGCTGTAAAAGCAAAAATTATCTCTAGAAATGTGTTCATAGGGAGTTCACCACAAATGGGGATGGGTACTGATACAACAGGATTGAAAGTGGGGAAAGGCTCCTTCTACCACACAAACAGGTGAAGCATGATCCCCTGGCACACCACTGCTTCAGAAGCAAGCCCAATGCACAGCATCCCATCAAACAGAGCAAACTTCAGCTTCTGCCCAGTGCTGCCTGGATTATCTGTCCATGGATTACCTTCCCATGACCTGAAACTCTCATCCTGACCATTCCCTCATCCCTGGATAGCCTCTGTCTTTGGGAATGCAACCTGCCAGGGGTCACATGAAGAGATTACAGCCTAGACATTTAAGCTACATCAACACCTGTCCCTGTGCTGTGTCCTAAAGGCAAGATGGCAACAGGATGTTTCCTCCCATCTGTAAACAGAAACCTTCCTGATGGACCGTGGTCCCCTCAAAGAGAAGGTGCAAACTTGCTTTTCATTAGCTGCAGAATCAGTGCTTAACTAATGTGGAATTGCTGAGGAGAGATAGTTTCTTGGCATGGCCTTTCTATGCTACCTTTAAATTCTTGTGTAATTAAAAAGAAGCAAGGAAAAAAAACCCCAAACCACAACAAGCACAACTTTTGATTGCTCCCCCTATGCTTAATGAAGTCCTAAAGATTAGAGGAATGTGCAGACAAGACACCTGAGCATGGCAGACCAGAGCTTGGGGGCTGTACCCAGCCTGCTGCTGGCACTGCACACAGCCAGTGTGGCTGCAGAGGATCTCTCAGTGATTCAGGTCACTTATTATCCAGTGAGTGCAGAGAAACAACCGTGGCACTTACCTTAGGTGCCCAAATGCCCTTTGCCCTGGGCAGGAGTGATTCTGTGTGTCCTGACAGCTCCTGTTTTACCCATGTGAAAGGCTCCGTCACAACCAGATGCTGTAAGATGAGGAAGGAGTTTTGCCTTTGTTTTTAACCATCTAAGCAGCTGTGCTGTGCCTCTGAATGAGTTTGAGATGCATTTGGAAAACAGCTAAATGGTAATCTCTGCATTTGATGGCAATCACGTTTATTATTTAATTTTACTGTTTAGTATTGCATGACGTTCATCTTGGAGGGGAGGGGGGGCATTTTTTGGGAGAACTGCAGCATTCCAGACAGAAGAGTAAGTTAGATTTCCATGATATAAATGTTCTCCTACATACAGTGCATTGAAAGGATCTGTTTGCTCAGGATGAATGAAAGTATTTTGTTGGCCTCCTCTCACAGCAACTCATCTCAAGCCATACCCTGTGGGCTCTTGCTCAGATGGGTTTCTTGATGCTATCAGCAGCAGCAGCAGCATACCTGCAAACATCTTAGGGGTACAAACCTTGGCCAAGCCCCCCCAGGAACCCGTGGAGTTACCCTGACACACTCTGTTTTCCAGCTCAAGCTTTTTTGGGCAATCTGGGTGACTTTGTGTGCAGACTCCCTCAGGCTTGTATGTGCTGAGCAATATTTAATGGGACATCTTGGGGAGTGAGAGGACATTCAGTTTGAGTGGGGACTTGGGACTGGCTGTGACTTGGAAATATTGTGTATAGTTAAGATCTGCACACCAGTGAGATAGTTAATGTGGTTAAAATCAATGGGCTGTGCTAATTTACCTCAGCTGAAGCCTGCATTTCACATGGATTTTCAGAACTTCCTTTAAACTCTATTAATTCCAATGTTTAATTGCAAACAAACTGTATGATGAATCAGTTAAACAAAAATCTACTGTAAAGGGTCAAGGATTTAACCTGTACTATTTCTATGACTCCCATGCAGCTCTTTCAGACCAGTTATTTGCATATGTTAAAATCGAATTTGAATTGCTCATCTCATAGAACTAGGTAAGCTTTTTTTAAAAATTAGAGATGTAACTTCAGGGCACTATTAAATTCTAATTAAAAATCAGTCAAAAACACCCTTTTCTTAGTGTTTGTGCCTGCAGCAACATTTCCACTGTGGTATCAAAAGCTCAGTTCATTACTTCTTAATTAATTTTGCCTTGAGAAGTTCTGAGTTCTCAGAGGACCTGTTGGGTTTTTAGAGTGTTGTCTACATAGTGTTTGCTTGTACACAGCAGCCACAATGACATTCAGATCAGGAAACCTTACCCATTTAATCCAATTTGGTACAACGTCTGCAGCCTGCCAGCTTTTAGGAACCTGAAAGATGCCTGAAGTTCATAGCACGGAGGATATCCTGCCTGGAGCTAGTGGTATTGTAGGGATTTAAGGGTTTTCCCATCTCCCTGTTCCCAGTGTACCTATTTTACAGTTGAAAAGGTTGGTATACTGGTTGATTGATTTTTTTTTCTTTTTTTTTTTTTTGTTTTTCATGAGGAAGATCATTACGAATTGGAAACTAGTCTTGCTCCTGACCCCAAAGAAATCTTGTCTGGAAGTACTTGAGTTGGCCAAGATTTTTTCCCTCCACCAGGCTCCTGGAGATGTGCATTTTTTTGTTTGTTTTTTTGTTTTTTCCAGATAAGAATCCTGCAATCCAGATCTCCCACTGTAAATGATTCATTTCCCCTCTTGGCCTGGCTGTGTGCACACATGTCTGAGGGTGGTGAGCCAGAGCTGACCAGTGCCCCGAGACAAAGAAAGGAAAAGAAGGTAAAAGGGTGGAGGAGAATAATCTCCCCAGTCTCAGGAGACATTTTTCACCGGTTTAGGGCATTTCCACCAGAACAGTTTTGGTGATGAACAGACCATAAATGTGCTTAGGGGAGGCTTGAACATCCTAAAACTCTACAAGACAAGGGTTTGGCAGGAGAGTGTGAACCAAACTTGCAAACGTCCCTCTGAGCTGGGCCAAGAGGGACATCTGTAGCTGCTGTCTGTGCCAGGAGGGACCTGGGTGATGTAAATTTTTATTAGGAACCTTTGTATTAAACCTAGTTTGCACAAACAGACCCTGTAACTATCAAAGGCAACAGTTCAAGTCTGCCTTCATCTGTGTCCAAGTCGTCTTGCTGCAAGGCATGGAGTTAGATGGGTGGGGCTGAGGGAGCTGTGCAGAAAAAGCAGTATAAATTGGGGGTGGGGAAGGCTTAAAAGGAGATTTTGAGGCAATGTCAGCTTCCAGCTTTCCTCTTGGAGAAACTGCACAGAAAAAAAACGGGAAAAATGAAAAATAGAAAGAAAAAAAAGCCTTGATGAGTAGGTGTGGGCAATGTGTTTTTGATTCTGGAGGAAGCTCTCTTCTTTCCCCAGGTTATCCTGACCTTTTCTTCAACAATGCTTCAAAGAAAGCTCTCCTTTCCTCTTAAATGCTGAACTGGGGACAGAACAGTGGTTGGTATTTTGGTCCTCGTTTTCTGGTGATGGTGAGGGGGCTGAGCAAGAAAACACACTGGACAGCTTATAAATTACCCTCTCAGCTCTCTCTTTTCAGAGCCTGTGCACACTGGCACCAGCAGAAGCAGATCTCAAGGCTGAGGTCCTGAGCCCCGTCTGGCCCTTCCCTGTTGCCAGAACCACACTTAACAGCTGGATGGATGGATGGATGGATGGATGGATGGATGGATGGATGGATGGCTCCACGTCTAAATGGTCTCATTTCATGCTGTGGAGGCCAGGAGAGGTTGAAAATCAATACCGAGTTTGGTTCATAAGCTGCAGAGTTTGGTTCTTCTGCTATGTCATCGAGCATCAATACTCAACAACAAGCAGCTACCAGTTGAGATCAGCATCCAGCTGAGTTCAGAAAGCTGCAGCCCAGCCTGTGTCAGGGAGAAATGGTCATTATTTCTTTCTGTCCTCAGAAAAGAGCCAAAGCCTCAAGCTTTTGATGCTGCAGTTGTAGATGTGCTAAGTCAGTGTGTAGCCATCAACTGTGGCCAGAGCTGTGTTGTGCCAACATAGACATGTCAGTCCTGGAGAGAAGAAGATGAAAGTTTCCTTAGTTTTGATTTTCAGGTTCAGTTTGCCAAGTTTTTGTTACTGACAGGCCTTAGACCTGAGCCTGATGTGCCCCAGAGATATCTTCATTCAAATGTCAAGAACCACAAGGGATGTGGAGCTCAGAGAGGAGACAAGTGGGAAGAGGGTTATGTTCTTACTTGAGATGTAGGAGAAAAGCTGGCCTGGCTTTCCATGGAGGAAAAATCACATCATGACTGTGCCAAAGCCATAGTGGTTCAAAGATGGCAAGTTCCAGGGGAAAACAGTGAGTCCCTTGCCTATTCCATGCAGCTGGATAGGATAAACTTTTTGTGATGCACTCCAGGATGTGATGGCTATAAGTTTATCAGGAGGTGCAGAGAAAGGGCCAGGCAGAGTGTGAAGAGTCCATGGATGAGCAGCCAACAAACCTGAGCAGCACTAAGGAGAGGGATGTGCCTTACACTCAGTATATGCAGGAATAGCCTGAATTTCTGCCTCTGTGCCTTCCCAGAGTGACTGTTCCCACTTTGTGCTGAGTGCTAATGAAAGAGGAAATATTCTTTGCTCAGGGAGCCTTGGAAGATGTTAGTGAAAATTTTGGGTGAGGGGGTCAGCAAGGCTGCAGATTAATTTTAGTAGGAATCCCCTGTACAGTTGAACCCACCCCTCTTCTTTTTCTGCTGAGAGCACCCAGCCATGGGGCTGTCACTGCAGTCTGTGCAAAACCTCCTGGCAGGGAAAGCAAGCCACTTGTGAAGGACTTCCTAAGGGAAATGCTTGCATCCACTGAGGTTTAGAATACTTGAAAATGTACAAAAAGGAAAAATTCTCATGTAGGACAGAGGATGGCCTGGATAAGACAAGATAAACAATCTTGTCAGGCTCTCAGAGCCTGTTTGTTTATACACCACACTGCATCGAGTGAGGGTATATTGGCAGCATCCTCCAGCCTGCACCTCCTCACTTGCATCTGGACAGAAACCCATTGAAGAGACAGAGCCCAGCTGCAGAGCTGAGTGCACCTTCCTCCCTCATCCCCTGCTCCCCTTCCAGTCCCTCTCACCTCCCTGCTACCCCTTCCACCAGCTGTCCTCAGGAAGAGCTGCCCTTTGGAGTACGTGCCTCTGGCCACCCTGCACTCCCTGCTCTGGGATTGCCAGGAGCAAGTTTCCGAGGAATTCATTTGTCATTGCTTGCTAAATAAATGGTGTGTGATAAGAATCTGCACTCTGCTTCCATAAAAACCTGTAGATGCTGTCGCTGGTGTCCCAGTAGTTTCTCACAAGAATGCCCAAGTCACTTATTCTTCTCCATAAAAGCCGGAAAGGGCTGCCTGGCTCAGCTGCTGTGGTTAATTCTTGGGAGGGAGCCTCGGCACTTTCATTATCAGCAGTTGCCATGAAGTGTTGGACAGGCAGGGCTCAGCAACACAGCAGGAAAAGGGTTTCATATCTGGAAATAATCTTGTAGAAGTCTCTCCTAGGCCTGAAATTCTTGGCAGCAACCTTTCATCCAAATCTCCTGAGACAGCAAGGGTCTTTCATCCTTTGGTAAAGCCTGGCAAGTTTTACATATTTTTGAAAAGCAAGTAATTTTTTTTTTTTAAACTCCCCATGACAGGAACCATAAAAAGAATACATCTAGTCACTTTTTATGATGGACATAAACCAACATATTCAACAAGTGATTTCCTCAGTTGTCTCCTTAGGAACAGATTTGGCTCCAGAGTACCTGAACACCAGATCTGCAGACACCTGATTGCTGCTGAAATATTTAGTTACTGCTTAGATATCTCTTCAAATTAAACCTGTGCTGCTTTGCATGTGTTAATACATTTATTCTCATAAAATCTCTCTGAAGCAGGACTGTATTTCAAGGGTTGGGGTACAAGGGCAGAGTAACATAAGGTCACATTTTCTGAAGAGCCTGGAGTAAATCCCAGCAGACTGAAAACCCTTCCCCTGCAATTTGTCCAGTGTCTGGGGATAACATTCACATCTCCATGCTCCAAACTTGGATTGTGCAGTGCCAAGCAGGCATCACATAGAGCTCATTAGCTCCAGTAGTATTTTAATTTTTCTATTATTGCATAGAGTGTTTCCATTATAGAAACACCCAGCACTGGGGAGGGAGGGGATGACTTTTGTGCTTCAAATAGGTCTTCACAAAAGGGCTAAAAAAATCCCCACAGAACACCCAAGATAACATTGTCGTCTGTAATCTTAGTAATGCACCCAAAATGGAAAGCATTCTTGTTGTGAAACTCTCAGGTTGCTGTTTTGTTTGCTCCTTATGAAGAGTTAATAAACAAAAGTGTTTGGGTTAATTTTGTCATGTGTACTGTAAGTTGCTAAGGAACACGGCTCCACTCTGCCTGAAGTCTCTGTAGTGAGACAACTGAGAGAGGCATTAGTGCTGTAAAATAAATGGGATGGAGCATGTTACAGTGTACCAGGCCCTGGCCTGGCATTTGGAGCATTTTCCTTGTTTTAGGTGTAGAAAAGCCAAAGATACAGAGTCCAGCTGATATAGCAAGGACAGATGTTGGCAGCTGTGCAGCTTTGGCTGAGACATGATGCCTTGCTGGGTTGGCTGTGATGTGCACCAGGAGGGCAGGCAACAAAGGGCTGAGGTGGTCAGGGAGGAAATTATCACAAGATCTGGGAGGTTTATGGACAAGATTTTTGGTCAGCAGCAGGGGGAGAGGGCTTGGTGTCTCTGAAGATCCTACGTGGTGGCCCATCCCAGCAGGGAAGGCACATCCCATGTTGTGAGGTGATACAGGGGCTGCAGTCCCACCACATTTCCCTGAGGCTTCCCAAGGAAAAGCCTCTCTGGGATGGCTTTTAGCTCCCAGGCTGGCAGAAGGGCAAAGCTGGATTAAATGGTGACCGTGTGAGTGCTCGGAGCAGAAGCCTGTGTGTCATGGAGGGCTGAGGGAAAGGCTGTGATTTTGCCACAGCTTTCAGACAAATGGACTTCTCTTCAAAATGGTGATTATCACTGTCATATGAATGCAAATTGAGAATAATTTTCTACAGACAAGAACAAAAAGAGGTACTGTATGTAATGTCTAATTTCACACTGAAAGCAAGTAGCAGAGAACAAGACACTATTTTAACTGCAATAGAGATGGAGCATGTTGCTGGGCTGGGAATTACCAGGGAACACTCTTAAAAGTTTTATCACAACTCTTTTGCTTACTTTGCAGACATTGTTCAGTTTTTGAAGAAATCTTAATCTGGATCAAAGAATTTCAATCTTAATTTGCCTCTGCCTCAGTCTCCTCCCAGGACAGGTTTTCCTCAAGAGAGAGGCACATGTGTTTGGGCTGAGAATGCTAAAGGAATAATTGTGTACATGTTGCTTAGGACCTTTTCTGTTCCAGGATTGGAGATACAGTCTTAATAAAGCAAATGAAGTTAGAAAAGTCTTACAAAAGTCTTAGAAAGCTCTTGGTCCATTTGTAAAGCGAGCCACCAATTTTCAGCATATGTCACAGCTTTCAGAATTACAGTTTCAATGCAAACACTCACGTATTCAGGATACAGCTTTTCAAATGTGAATTTCCCCCTTGAATTCAGTGACTTTAGGTAGTATCAATTCTGCTGCAAATTAAGCAGGGCTTAGAGGAGAGGGGAGAGAAATGAAATCCAGGAATACCAATCAGCCAAGACAAGACGCTGGAGGAATGTGAGCAGAGCAAATTTCAAATTTTCAGGGCTTCCCAGTTTTCTCAGGGCTAAACTAATAGTTGTCATTGTGGAAAAAAAAGAATCAACCCATCTCGAAACTCCAAAACCTCATATTTTGATGAAGTGTGGATGATGACTGCTGGGTTTAGGAATCAAATTACCTCTTTCAGTACATACCTAGAACTCTTTCCTTCCAGTAGCCAACCAGA
This sequence comes from Sturnus vulgaris, assembly GCF_052056855.1. Classification (NCBI taxonomy): domain Eukaryota; kingdom Metazoa; phylum Chordata; class Aves; order Passeriformes; family Sturnidae; genus Sturnus; species Sturnus vulgaris. Next base: position 40,536,446 of record NC_142248.1, read on the forward strand.
CAACCTCCAAGTGCCCACAGGCAAGACAGGAGGGAGCTCCTCGCAGCCTCTGGGGTTATGGTTAAAAGCACCAGGCTGGAACTTCCCAAGATCCCACCAAGAACGCTTTAAAAGATACATTTATGGAGCTCATTTATGGCTTCTGCAAGCAGAGGCTGGGCAGGATGAATTTCAAACAGCTTATGTGTAGAACACATGTAGATGATGCATATCCAGTCTGTTTTATTTTGTCTGCAGTGCCTGATGTAGCACTGTCTGACAATGAATCACACACATTCAAACAGTCCAGCATGCCACAGACTTAAACATGTGAGTGCCATTTCCTATTGTCCTCAGTCCAAGGGGCTGGTGGAACATCATGTTAAATAATAGGGCTGCTATTAATAAAGCTGGAGAGTCTGTGTTCAGCACTGCTACATGACAAAACACATCCCTGAGGCTAAGGTTCTCTTCTGCTGACACAGGCAGCTAAATCCAGCTGTGCTGGAGCTGCTAACATGCTTCTCAACCTCGCTGGAGACCCTCTAGAAATACAGAGATGACTAAAACATGATAGAACAATATGACTAATGCAAACCAGGAACCCATGCTGCTTCTTAAAAATGCTGTTGTGTGTATTTCTGCAGGTGGAAGGCAGGCCAAGTCACTGGAACTGCATCAAGTGGTTGCCTTATTTGTATGAAGTCTGCTCTGCCAAATGAATGCTTATTCCCGGGAATACATAGACACCCTCAGATCTCAGAAGGAGGGGAGATGGGGGACACCTATTTTAAAGAGAAGCGTCTTGGGAAAGTGGCAAACACAGCAGGCTGAGACAGGGAGGTGTCAGGGCACGGGCAGCAGAGCTGCCACGACCCAGCAGGAGGAGGGAGCGTGAGTGACACAAAGCAGTGCAGTCCAAGGGTTGTTTGAGTGCTGTGTAGTCAGCTGAAGGTGTCAGGTGGATTATAGATACTCCTATAGATGGCAGAGTGCATGAGTATTTTAAAATTAATCCTACTCTGACCTGGAAGGGCAGATTTGGTGTCGTGGGTTGGCAAAACTTAACTTCCCCAGCCCGACTGTGGTTGTGCAAGTGATGAACTGGACGTGCCAGCAGGAGCCAGGAAAAGAGGAGAGAAACCAAGGCCCAGCCTCATTTCTCTTGGCTGTAAGGAGGTGTCTGAGCACCTCTGCATCATCCAAAGAGAGGCAGTGGGGGACACCTAATCCCCACCTCTGTTATGCTTTGGGGGTGTCTGTCTCCTTCAAGGTTGCTTCCTGGTGGTTGGCATTGAGGAGAATGAATCCAGGGCTGCAGCACCTGAGAGCACACAAGGAAGGTTCCTCTCCTCCTCTGCGAGCACGCTGTCTCCCCTGGCTCTTGTCTTCTGACACTTCTCTACCTATCTTGACTTTTCTCTGCATCCTGACCTTGCTCTGTGCTGGAGCTCCTTGACACCCAATTTCCCTTCCAAAAAGCAGACCGGGGAATGCTAACACCGAGCCTTTGAAAATTGACATTTTAAAATCAGTTTTTCCTTTTACGGAGAGAGTAAGAAGCTGCCATATCCTTCTCATGTTTTGCTTCCCCAGACAGTTGGGATGCTGGTCTGCTTCTTCTCCCTGTTCTCATCTTTGCTTCCCACTGCAGTTGATCCCACCCACCTGCTGCAGATAGGTCACACAGGAAAAAAATTCATTTAAATTAGGGCTTGAATCATGCTTTAAATGGCATGTAGGCCTCTCAAGAGTCTGTCTGAGACCAATTGAATCTCAATTCATTGAAAGTTTCTTTCTGAGCAACCGAGAGAATTGAATGGGGCTTTGCTCTGCTACGTGGTGCTGAGGTTGATATGGCAACAAAGGTTCTAAAAATGATGAGACGCAAATGATATTCTCCTGTGTTATAAATAGCTGTGTCAAGTTGTTATGGAAACTGTCAAGTAAACTGGGTTAAGAAAGGCTACTTTTCCTGCTCTCTTTTGCCAAGGCTTTCTGAAACAGTCTGTGCCAGCACAGTGTGAGGAGGAACTACAAAAGCTGGGCAATGCATTGATCAGAGTCTCTACAAATGAGGTGGGATGGCACCACAGCCTCTGTCCTTAGAGGCTGGGACTTCAAATGACATTGCTGTACCTGCTCTGTTCCTCATGACAGTGAAAATCATGATGTAGTCTCACCAGAATCCCCTCCTGGAGTTCAGGGCCTTGATGCTCTGTGAAGACACAATTGTGTGGGCAGCTTTTTTTCCCCTGAAGTCTCAGAGAAAACATTCAGGTGGGTGAATGCCAGATGGAACTGCAGTCACAGCTGTGCATACAGTAAAACATTTTTGGGGCAGGCAGGTGGAAGAAGCTTCCAGCAAGATTAAAAGTGCAGTTCAGTGGGTTTTGAAACCAATGTACCAGCTGTGAACTGGAGGGGGCATCATATATCCTTTGATGGATATATAAAACAGGTGACAATCAAAGCAAAAATGTTGAATTGCAATTTGGGCACCAACCTTTTGTCTTAAAGGTATTCCAGCAGTAGACAGACCCAAAACATCCAAATATTCTCTGAAGGATCCTTCTATTGTTCAGCTGAAAGGTTGCTTTGACATCTTGTTTTCAGCCCCAGTCCCTTTTGTGAGCTGCACAGAGGCATCACTTAGGTTAACCTCCCCTTGTGAGATGCCCACTGTGTTGCATTGTCAGAAGGGTGATTTTGAGATAACACACTTGTTCTTGACTCATTTTATGTCCTGAGGAATTTTCCAGTAATGAAGTGCAATTTGATGTCTTTGAAAGATACCAGGCAGGTAAATGAACCACTCACCTATTAATGCTGTCCTGTTATTGTCACTGCATCTGTCCAAGGCCATAATTCAAGCAGTACAACTGTTTATGATATGCACAGCCTTCTTATCTTCATTTCCACAGATACAGTTATCTGGCACCTATCCCTCTCAACACAATCAAGATTAGACTCAGAGGGAATGAGGTTGTTGAAAGGTCTGCCTTTCATATTTCCAAAGACATGATAGCAAAGAGAATTTTGAAAGGGTATTCCTGAGCTGATGTACAGTGGGTATTCAATCCCTATAAAAAGCTCTCTGTCATACATTCAATACACCTTTCCAGGGCTTAGCAGTCAGCATGTGGAGTTATGCCACAAGGGGTTAGTGGAATGTACTTTGTTCCTGTGTATAAATAGCTGGCTTTTAATAAAGAGCATTCAAAAGCATGCAGAAACGGACAGGATGTTAAGGCTGAGAAATCCTTTTCCTTTGGAGCTGTGCAAAAAAAAAATATATAAAAATTCACACATACAGAGGAAAGAAAGTAAAACACAGTGAATTATCTTGGTGCCAGCATTACAAAAAGGGGCAAAAAAAAAGGACAAAAAAGTTCACCTTTGTCTCTGGGAGCAAATTTTTGCTTTTATCTCTTCATTAAAGAAAAATTGCCATTTTCTTGGCAAAAGAATAGAATATGTGCACAATGGGGCAAAGCTGTGTGATACGGAGGTCAAATGACAAAAACTGTGCCCTGTAAATCATTTTTGAAAGGCAAATAAGTTACACCACACTCATTCTGGGATGGAGCTCCCACGCAGAAGAACCTGACAGAGCTCCTGGCCAGGAGCAAGAGATGTTGCTCATACAACTGAAGAGAAATCTCAGCTGGGGGCAAGGAAGAATCTGTGGTTGAGTTAAGGGGTGTAAGCACAGTGGTCAGTCCTTCTGCACCCCAGATATCCCTCTGTGTTGACCATTTCAATTATAAGGACCTCAGAGGATGGACTGTTCCTCTGTCTGGGCATGTTTGTGGTAGTAATCTCTGACTCCTATAGAGCATAAAAATATGAGTAAGTAATGAGGAGTGATAAGGAACAGATGCAATGGAGATGGGCAGCTGTAAAAAGACCCGAGACTGATGATGCAAATATTCCTACTGAGTGGTAAAGATTCCAGAAAGAAAGAGGAGAGGATCAAATAGGAGAAAGGTCAAACTACCTGATTATAGGAACTACCTGAGAGATTATGTCCAAAAGATGGGAACTCTTAGAAAACTTAGAAACTCTGTCTACCAAAGTTTAAAGTTTCTATTCCTGACTTATTCCTGACTATGAAAATGGGGAAGACTTTTAGAACTGGTGCCATACCTCCAAATGAGAACAACTGAATACAAAGCAGAAGCAGAGCTACAGAATTGAACTGAGCATTCACGTTTCCTGTAGTTTTTCAGGTTAAAGGAGACTGCAGTGAAAGAGGAACTTGATGACAATTTATCAGAAGTCATACAACTCTTGAGCAGCTCCTGAGGAAAAGAAACAAGCAAAACACCCCCTGCATCTCGGGGCATCATGCAGTGATTTTCCAGTCCTTTCCAATTGCTTCACAATGCGTAGGCTGAGCAGTGATTGGGAGCTCTTACATTTTAAAGCCAAGTTTCAGAAGGATCTTTCTCGATGTCTACTCAACCTTTGTTTCCTCTTTTCTTTGTGGTTTCGGTCTACCCAGACTCAGAAGTCAAAGAAATGTGGATGGGCTGATTAACTAGACTTTGCACTTGAACAGCTTCAGACATTTTTCATTCATTCCAATCCTTCTTGAAGGCATTCATAATATTTTTACTTCCCCCCCCCCCCCCTTACATGTACATACACTGCACTATCAGATAGAGTAATAATAAGCATTAAAGGAGTGTGCTTGCTCACGTCTTCTAAGTGATGTCAGACAAAAATACAGCCTTCAGCTCAGCTCTCTGTAGTTCTGCAGCCACACAGAGACTGCTCATGGCAACATCTCTCCTGCTCCCTGAGCTCTATCCATTTCTTAATTTCATGTTCTTCCTTGCATATTGTTTCTCCCTGAGACCAGGATGGATGTCCCACTTTCCTACTGCCTTTATCCCCACTGAGCCCATCTCATTTGGCATTTTTTTTTCTGAATCCAGCCTGTTATCAACTATGTTCTTGAGCATGTGGTCATCCCTGGAAATGTGATCTACTATCCCATACACCTAGGGAAAGTTGGCCCTAGAGGACAGACACATGGTCCTTGCTGTTTTCTTGCCTGCTGGGAGCCAAAAATTCCTTGTTGAGTCTTCCCAGGAGATACAGTACCTTTCAGAAATGTTGTTCCCTTTTTTCTTTTTCCCGACAGTGGAAATGCTTTACATTCTTCATAGATGTATAAGGCTGTTACGTAAGGCATCACAAGAAAGCAAGGGCCCTTGCAAATAATAAAACTGCAGGCTAGTTGAAACCAGCCCCCTTATATCATTTTTCTTAACGAAATGTAAATGTACACCCACACAAACTATGCGTGCTCGGAGCAAAACAGTATTCCACATTCTGTGGCCAGGAGGGAGCCTGGTGGAGGAGCAGGGGCAGTGCCTCACCACGCTCCCTGCACAGAGCTCCTGCTGCATTTCCACACCAGGCTGGATCAGCCTGGGCATCAGCATGAGAGCTGCCAGAGGCACTGAGGCCAGGAAGTGGCTTGCCCATCCATAACTCATCAGACAGCCTTCCTTGAGGATCTTCCCTCCCCTGTGGGCTCTGCAGATGTGGACTGAAAAGTGATCAGCCTGTTTTCCTGCAAGAAGTCTTTCATGTGTCCAGGCAAACTTCCCAGGCAAAACAGGAGAGTGGTGTCTGTCCAGCCAATGTTCATCCTGGACCTTCTCCCTCTGAGCAGCCTGGGTCTTGTGCCCTCTTCCCTCCTACTTGGGACCAGAGATGTCCCATTTTCACAGTGTCTTTTCCACCATGCATAGGCCTGGTTTAAATATGGAATAAAAATAATAACCCTACCTTCCATCACTCCCTCCAGAAAAGTAAAGGCATGGCAATCTTGGAGCAACACTTTAGTGGGCATCTCAAAATGACTGCCACAAAATCACTGCCAAAGAAGTGACAGGGCAACTTGCAGGATGAGACGTTTCTCAATATGATATCCAGGAAACTGTTTAACGTGACTAGCTTCAATCAAATTAATTGTCTATTATTCAATTAAATATAAGGAAGTAAAGAGACAAAACCTTATTTAATTTCTTTCTGTCATCAGCCAATGTAATCTTCAGTTTAATGAACCTGATGGGTTGTCTTCACATGAATAAAGAATTTTTCCTCAGGCCACATACTCCAGTCATCACTGGGGGCTGGGAAATCTCAGTTCCATTAACAAAGGAGAAGTCCAAAGGTGCTGCTCTGCAGATGGGATAGGACAACTCCCCATTGCTATTAAAGTTCCTTAACTGGAAAAGGTACACTTGGGCTTGCAGAGGGACTACTTACCCCATTTTCTGAGAAAAATTACTTCCTTTTCTCACATATATTTGGTGACAATTCATTTCCTCTCCCCTTCCCAGAGGTTTTATATGCAGTTGTTTCACAATTTGCTGTCAGTTCCCAGGAACTGCAGAATGGACACAGACAGAAGCTCAAGAAGAAATTCTTCCACTGAGCAAGGATGCATTGGCTTCAACCTTGTATCCAGGAAAACTGCACAGGAACAGGGAGCCTCACCCTCTGCAGGGAACCTGGAAGAGGAACACAGGCTGCATGCGACCTGCCTCTCTGCTTCTCCCACCTCTGGACAACAACTCAGGGCCAGGGTTAGTTTCCCTGGAATTATATTCCTTGAGGCAGTATTAGAAAGCCTCACCTTCATGGTTTTGCCCCATGTAATCCCCAGCCAAATCCCTTTCTCTAACAGAATTAAAGAACATAATTTGAACTGCATCTCCCTGTTTCCTGCACCTACACACAATGTTTATGGTCTAGTTGGAGAAGATGAAGATCAACAAATAATCAGTTAAATTAGGGAAAAGGACAGCCAGTGGGAACAGGGAAGATAAGGAAGGGCTCTACTGGACATGGTACACCAGGGTATCCCAGCTAATCCAGATGCTGATGGAGCTGGTGATGACTGTTCCAGTCTCTGTGCCCTACAGCAGCACAGAAATAGGTGGCCAGGAGTCACCTGCTCCAAGAGTGTCCCTGCCATTTTTACCTCAGTTTTAATGTCCACTGCAGTTCAATGAGTGTGCACACACATTTTATCAATGTTCATGCCATTTCCCCATGCTTGTCACCCACTCCAGACATGTGGCCACCCTGCAGCAGGCACTCCAGCTTGTGGAGGCTCTTGGGCTAAAGAAGTGATCCTAAATCCTTCACGATGCTGAAGCTGAAGCATTGGCAGACAGTCCCAGCCTCCATGGGGATCCATGCTCTCCTCTACCTGCATTAGCCTTATATAATGTTTCAGCTGCAGCTAGTGTGACACTGGCACCTTTGTGTCACCGTGAGGCTTTTGTGCATCAGCCAAAGTGCAATGCTAAACCAATCAGGATAATGAGTGCCTGCTAACACACCACTTGTTACAAAAGGGCAGTGGTATGCTATTGCCTGAGCCATTGGAAGTGTCTGTTTGTGGCTGGGCTAAGTCAGAGGCCAGGTGGGCTCCTCCTGGGGGAGGTCTGCTGGTCTGCTGGCCGTGCAGCACTGGGTCTCACTGGGCTCTCCATGGAGAAGCCCCACTTGCTAGCCAGGAGCTTTATACTGGTGGATGGTGGGAGCCATCACTGCAGTACTTTTGCCTCCTAACCCAGCCTGCTGCAAGCATTGAGATCCAGCATTCTTGGTGGGATATTGCAGAAAGGGAGTGCAGGAGCTGTGGTGATTCAGAGATTCCCTTTTCCCAGGTGAGATACTCTGGTGGAATTTGAAAACTCCTTTCTCTTGGCAGAATTATCCTCTGTCACTGTGGCTCCTGAAGGGTGGTCCCAGAGAAATGCTTCCACTTGGACCTTCAGGATGAGCCTGGCCTGACAAAGATCTGTAGGAGGGACCAGGCTCTTCTTATGCCTTGCCAAAAATAAAACAGAAATGAGGCAGAACAAAAAAAAATTGGAGGTGTGGAGGGGTTACTTATCAGCCCAGGCTCCAAGCCCAAGGAGAGAGGTCAGAGGATTCCCTGTGAAGCACTCAGAAACTGTGTGAGCAAATGATAAAGGTTCCTTTAGGTCAGGATCTGACATTGTAAGGCTGCCCAGCCAGCGCTCTGGAGTCTGGAGCAGTGTGCAAATAAAGATAAAGTGACATGACATCCTGTTAGGAAGGTCACTAATTGGCCATGGAGCAATCAGGATGAAGTGCTGTGAGTGGATTTTGGTGTTGGAAATGCCATCAGTGAAGGTGGCTGTTGCTGCATCTCCCCATGCCCAGGGTGGAGTGTTTGCTGCTGGGGTGGACGAGTCCTGACTTCACCTTGACCTTCCTGAGTGTCTGTTTTGCAGCTGAAGGGAGGCTCAGGCACAGCTTGAGGTCACTGTAGGAGTTGAAGGGGCACTTTTGAATGCAGAACAGCCCTAGTTTAAGAGATTCCTACTGTCCAGGGACAGAGCCCTGTGCCTGTAACCTGTTATGCATGAAGGTGGCAGTGGCTGGACACATTTTCATGTCTGCTGCTGTGCACAGCATCTGTTCTCTAAAGCAGTAGGGGTCTGATTCAGAAACTAGCCTTTATTTCATGGAAATAAGTAGTTAATCATAAGCTCAGCTGTCTGGATCTATTCTGGCAGCGACTCAGATGTACCTGGCCTGGTCCTCTGTGTGACAGTCAACAGAAACCCTGATTTTAAGTCAACGTCTGAGAAACCATTTCCCCAGCTTTTAGCAGAAAGGAAAGGCTGGTTAAAGCTATTCACTAAGAATGGTAGCTCCAAAGGCTTTGCA